>NC_053518.1:67342664-67642664 GCF_016920715.1 Anopheles arabiensis | reverse complement strand
CTCGTTTTCGGCGGGAGTAACCGTTTTTCCCGTTAAATTTTACGACCAAAGACACAGATATTTTTAATTCCCTCTCGGGTGGGGCAACACACAAGCCAGCGCATGGGGGGAGAGGGAAAGAGTGCAATTAAACATTTTCCATTCGAAAATCGATTGCTTTCCGAAGCTAAAATTAGAAGGGCAGGAAAGCCAACGACGAGCCAGCCGGGGAGTGGAAAAGAACACTTTCTTCTCTAAATAGAAGGCAAAAGAACACACAGAAGAAGAGGCGCGCAGACCGTGGTGTTCCGTGTTCTCCCCAAATGGTGTCAATTTGTCAAGTATCACCCCGACAGCCAGTCAGCCACAGCATGTTTTCTTCCTTTTAGACGTTCCGTGGGGCGGTGAATGTTGATCTTGATCGTGTTGGAAAAGGAAATGCACACACCCAAGGCTTGTGTTTTTTTTTTTAAATCGAAGACGCGAGACGGCGACCATGTTGGGTGTTAATGGTTTGACGTTGTCAGAGGAAACGTTTTTCCTCCGTTTTTGGGGAAACGGGTCTGTGTGCGCTTCCTCGGCACGACGATGACGCGCCTTGGGTTGTGTTGTGATCATGCTATGTCTTTCCCAGGCTAGCCAGTCACAGCTCCTCCACCATCAAAACCCACAAAACACACCACCACACGCATTCTCTATCGGGGGGTTTGTGTGAAGGTTCTAATTCCATCCAGGCAGCAACAGCACAGGCCGCACGCACCTAGAAGGTGTAAACCTTTTTCCTTCGTGTGGTGTATTCTCTCTAATTTTAGCTGCCACGCAGCAGAGGGAAACTCTAATCCGTAATCCGTTTTTGAAGCACGGGGGGCCTTGCTTTTCTTCCTAGTACTGTTTTTCGTAGCACAACGTATGGCTCTTTTACCTTCTCCCGTTGGTGCACACTTCACTGTGCCTGCTCAACGGGTCTTGGATTTAGGACCGTCTGCTCTATTTCTCATCGAGGTGTGGTGTGTGTATGTGGACAACGACCACCACCACCATCACCGTTAGCCTTCAACTGTCGGCATGATCACGTTTCGAGGCCGCTTTGGTGAACTGTGTGTATTCCTTCTTGCGGAAGAAAAATCGAATCACACCGCGTTTTTCACACGCAGCAGCAACCATGCGGTGTGCTGCATTTCGAATTTTGGACCGGAAAACGCACACCGCGAGTATGGAGGGCGGCTGGCTGGGGTGATGAAAATCGCAATTCGATTAGGCACAAGTTCAAGCACAAATCTAACTGTGAAAACGGTCGAATTGGAGCTGATTTGCTACGCTTTTGAAGCAATGGCAATGGGGGGAACAAGAGAGGATTGAATTCCTCCACGAACAGCGATCATTCGAATGAAAATGATTAATGCTCGCTCCCCAGGGAAGCGCAGGGGATTAAGTAAAACCAAGTCCACGCAAAGACACGACCTACCTGGAAGGTAATTCATGATGCGCATTTCAAATTAAACGCGTCTTTGCCAAAGTAACACGCTTTTCTTTTAATGCTTCTTCTTGCAATTTTAGGTATTTTTGCTCCAAGCACACGAAAAGCAGGAGAAAAAGCCGCGCTTGTGTGTGCGGTGCCCTAAATCGGGAAGTCGTCATCTTCGCGCACACTTTTTTATGCGAACGGTTGCGCAAATCTGCCACTATCAAAACGGGAGCAAAGCAAGGGCGAGACAGAGCGCGTGCGTTTCGCTAAATAAAATTTGCACAAATGAAAAGAGGGAACATGCGAGCGAGTTTCGCGCAAAAGAAAAGACAGCACGCGCGCGCTTCCGAAATAAAACAAAAAGCCAGAAGGAAAGCAGCGTGCTCAAGATTAGAAGAAGGCCAAATGTGGCATACGAATTACACACGATCGCGGGAGAAATGGGGTAGACCTTAAAGGAGGGTGGTGGCCTTAACATCCAACTACTGCCACCCCACGCCTCCTCCACACTATCATCCCACGGCCGCGGGGGACAATGGAATGTGGCCGTTTTGCTACACGAGCTTGTTTCTTTTTTAAATGGCTTTAGAAGGGTTTGAGGTACCCAGCGAGAGGAAGCCCACCTTCATACTTCCCTTTTGCGCGCAAGTGGGTTGGGTGTGTGGGCTGCTTTTCTTTAACCGGGAGCAGCCCCACCTCTGGAATGTCGTTTTTCGAAAGGGAGCGCACACGCTGGCGTGGATCCCGTTTTTCCGCGCTTGTAGCAAATGTGTGTGTGGCGCAAAATCTCTGTCCAATTCTCTCTCTCCCAAACCCGTTGGAGGGAAGAGAAAAAGGGGGATGGCGCGCAGGCTAGTTAGCCAGTGAGGCGTGTAGCGATTCCTCATTCCCGACGTGTGCGCAAGAAGCACGCGCAAAGCCGGCAGCACTGCTGCTGCGCCACGTCGTCGTCTTTTCTGGCGTAAAAGCAGCTGCCGCCGCAGCCGCCACGTTTCATTGGCCCCACGTTCGTTCCGTGGACACACACGGGTGGGAAGAACGGTTGATGGAAGGCGCGCGATCCTAAAGGGGGAAATATAACTGTACTTTCTCTCAACTCCCCAACCTGCAGGCGCGCGCGTGGTCTGACATGCTTCTTTCTTTTTGTTCGTTTTGGACGAACGGCGCTCTCAGACTTTACCACTACCATCTTCTCTTAACCCTTTTTTCGTGAGGTGTGTGTGTGTGTGGTTGCTCTGGTGTGTGCAGTTTGGATCTTCTAGCCGTTCTTCTGCTTCAATGCAACGCAGCAGAGTGAGTATTTGGACGGGTTGAACAACTTGAACGTCATCGGCATTATGATGATGGGCGACGGCTCACAGAGAGGCCCATTCTGAAGAGCTTCAAGACCTGTGTGTGCCTTCGACACCGGATGTTGGTAATGGGGGGAAGGAGCAGCAAATGTGTAGATAATGTACAAAACGATCTGTGTTGGTCTGTCCAGCTGTCGTGTGTCTAATTCTGTTCCGCTTGGGGCCTTAGAATGGAATAAGAAAACAGAGAAAATAAGCAAAGGAGAATTGTGATGATGATGTGAAATTGGAATTCTAGCTCCATGTGCGCCTTTCTATGCGTAACTTGGAAATAGATGACCATCTGTGTGTGAACCGTAAACTCGGAAACAGAGCAAACTTTGTTGATGGCGTCTCTTGCAAAGAGAACTCAAATCCGCTTAATCCCGTTTGTCTCGGACCATAATAAAAAAGTGTACATGCCCCACGGGATATTGTGACTTCTCTCCACAGAGTGCATGAAAGGCTTTGGAATGTCATGGAGTGTGTTGGTGGTGGTGTGGACTAACCATAATCTCCACCACCCATTTTGGAATGGACCCCTGGTGTATTGGTGGGGTCCATCAACTTCTTTCTCCTTCCCGACACGAGCCTGACCTTTCTGTCATCACTGCGTTTCAGCTGAAAGCTTCAGAGAAAGAGGTATTCCTGATGATGGGTGATGGCTTTCTTCGTATCATCTTTTTAAGTGAACGGGCCTCGCTCCTGCACCCAATCTTCACTCTTTATCATTTCCATTTGATGTAGGAGAATGAAAAGGTCTCCTCCAAAGTTAAGCTAGCGGGAAATTTTTCCCAACGAGTGAAGAAATATCTGACCCTAACCTTCCACCCTTATAGAGAGATCACCTATTTTTCTTCGGCGTCAGTGCCTCTGAACCGGGTTTTCCATTTTGATGAACTCGTTTTTGGATGTGCTTTTCCAACTAGCGCTTTTTCTCGTTATCGGGAGGCGGTGATGGGAACCTTCGTTTTTAAATATTCCAATGTCGTGGGTATCTCCCTCAGAGTGTTAGACTTCGCTAATCCACCTTCAAGAGAAGAATAACTCCAAAAAGCCAGATTGGAGATGTGAACTTTCTGGGACATCATCAGAGGAGTTTCTCTTTTCACACTCCGCCGGTACATTAAAACCATTGAAATGTGGCTAAGTAGAGTTTGATTTGGCACGATTTTTACACACACACACACCTCGGGGTACCTTCAAACCAATGTTTTGCTTTTCTGAATTTCCCGTGGGAATGGGAACACAAACAGCACACACCGTTTTGGAAGGTGCTGGTGTGGGTACTTGCCATTCAACAAACACCTTTTTCGTGCGGCACCAGCAGCAGTGTGGCGTGGTGTGGTGTCCCATGACGCTTCGTTTACCTTCTCTTTTCGGTGTTTCTGATGTTGGATCCGCGGGCGTCTTTTTCCTGGGACTTTTGCTTGAGTAAGCGATCAAAATAGAGCAACAAGCGCGCACAGTTTTAACGGCTTTTTTTCTAAACATTTGCTCTTTTTCCCCCTTGAAGGGAGGGGGGGAAGCACCTGCGACGACTCTTAAAATTTTGTAGAAAAGCATTTTCTTAAATGTGTACAGACGTCATTGCATTACAAATAACCTCATCTTAGTTTTTTCCTATTAGAGTGAAAGCGAGCAAGAATCCCAATTGGAAAATCTCCGAAAATCACGTTGTAGGGCCACTAAAACGTCATCAACTTGCGTCAAACAAATCGTGTTTGGATGAGATGTCCCCTACAGACGCGATATAAATTGCTGCAATATTGTTCTTCTCTCTCTCCGGAAGACACGAAAAATAACTCAAATTATATCGTCGACAAGAAGAATCATTTCATCGTCTGTCTGCAAATGCCTTGCCGGCTCGGGATTGTGTGTGTGCGTTACACCTTCGTAGTGCGCATGTTTTACCGGCTTTTTGCACGAGGGGGGCCAGTGCACGGCATGTGCGCATGTGCTCTGAAATCGCCTTTTCGCGTTTAAGAAAGGGTTTGATTCATATGCTCACACACGTGATATTATATCGGGGTGCACAAAACGGTTTGGGGAATGATGATGATGATGATGAAGATGGCCAAGAAGAGCATGCTTGAATCTTCAACATGTCCGGGACTGGTTTGTCTGCCATTGAACCTCTCCTCTTCTTCTCCATCTCTTCGCTTAATCCAAGTTGTCTGCGAAATGTTGCAAAATTACTCACAAAGCGTGTTATACAAGTCTGAGTGCTGAATAGCAGCAGTTATCGAAGCGGCACAGAAAAAAAGAAGAGAAGATGCAAAAATCCACAACAGGAAACACACTCCTTGCGAGGCATGGGACGAGGGGATGAAAAAAGGCAGGATGAATATTGCTTTTTAAATAAACCGATTATCTCACTCAACGAAGCATGAGCCCTTGGCCGCTGTGGCGTGCTCCTCTGTGGTTAGTGGAATTCTTTCTTATGTTCAATAATCTTTCCCTCCTTGCCCCATTTGTGCTGTGGTGTTGGTGGCCCTTGATGTAAGAAAAAGCCAAGCCAACAAATTTATTGGATGGAAGAGGCCCCTTTCTCCTTGGCAACAGTGTGCGGAACAAAAAATGAAGACTGCAAGTGCAGCAAAACGGAAGAGGAGGGAACGCCTTGGAATTCGCAACTGATGATTGAGATTTTCAGGCACTCAAGTAGCGTGTGCGATGATGATTGGGTATGCAAAATTCAATTGTGAAGAGAGTGTACTTGTACGTGGGTAAAGATGATTGAAATATTCAACATAAATCTCTCATGGTAAGAGTGAGAAGAAAGGAGATTACATTGCTAAATGATTATTCCCCTGTAACGGATGCATTAATTTCCTTTTTTTACAGCTTCTCTATAATCTTTTATTTTATAAATTGCGCACACACACAGAGAAAGGCACATCCAGCGTATGTGCTGTTCCGCCTATCAATTATTTGAAGAAATCACGTCATGGATGAATGATCTACTCTCCTCCTCTCTGTGAGGTGAAAGTAAATCAAAAGCACCACCACGAAGTCGACAAACAACATGGGGGGATGGATCGAGATCGATAAAGGCGTGCAATTCATCGTTGTCATCGCATTTTCAGCTTTTTGGCATAAATCGATGATGGGGATGGGGAAAACATGTACAACATAACATGTCTCTTGTTTCTCGCTTCGCCCAATTGAACTATTGAAAACGCTGTCCCGAAAGATGGCGAAAAAGATCTCCAAGAAGTTGTGTATCCCTTACAAGGGAGAAAGTTTTACCAAAGTCTTAAAACAAGCGGCAGCATATGGATAAGGAAACTGGTTCGAATATTATTTTTGAGCGGTGGAAGTCGGCACACATCGAACGCGATCAGTTGACATATTGAAGCTGTCATGTTTTGTATGTATGAATACGCGTTGTTGGCGACTGTGTAACACACATGTATTTTACTGCTTTTTATTGTCCAAAAATAGTATGTCTCGTTGCGTTGCCACAGCAGGGTGTGTCTCTTTTACTTTATGGTGAAACATGTAATAAGGGTGAAATGAAGAAGGGAAGCCGTGTTCATGAATCACATTTGTGTATGCTCAGCAAACAAATATTTCTATTATTATTGATCCAACACAACAACACTCGTGTCTTCACCATAATGTTGTGAGTCATGATTCAACCATTCGAAGGCGACCAACAACAGGAAGAATCAATTGAATATTCCTGATTTTGTTGTGCCCGATGTGTGATAATGGTCAAAACGTCTTTTCTTCATATTTGTTATGCTTTCTATTGCTTCCCTGAAATGAGCTCTCTATCCCCTTAATATGGGTTTCTTCCCGAATAGGGGGGCTCAAGCCGAAGACATCGTCTCAACATAGTATAGAACAAATTGATTCCTATTCCTTTTTTGTCTTTTGAACACTTCACTCTTTTCAGCATAAAAGAGGTGGGATGAGAACAGATTATGGAAAATTATTGAGGCGTGTATGGAAAATAAAAGAGACCTCACAAAAAACCAGAAGAACTATTATAGATCCCAATCAACCCCTTTGAACACCACGACGATACATTGAGAGGGAGTGTTGGCCTCAGTACACCGACAGCGAACGGTCGTTGCTGTTTGACTTAGATTAGAACAAATTCCCAGTAAGACACAGCACCACACCACACACCTCTTTGATGTATGTGTGTGCATGAAGCGCATCGGCGTTGCCATGTTACATCCGCTGCTCGAAAAAAACCAATGGACAAGCTATGAATTATGAACCTTCATGCTGTACAATCTTCTTAACAACAACACACGTCTCTCTTCTGTCGGTTTGTTTGTTCTTTTTATAATGTTTTATGTGTGGCTGATATGGTATTAACAACCACTCCACCTCCAGAGGTTTAATTGGGCTTTCCTAACTGTTGTTCGATTTATGGCGGGGAGTAATGCCATATAAAAAATCGAATAAGAAACCCAAAAAAATAGTTTCCAATTTAGCCTTTTCCTCTAACGGGAGGTTGTTCCAACGCGCGCACGATGTCACGCTTGTTTGATTCTTTCCTGTGTTCTCTACGGAAACGATATTTCACCTGGAAGAAGTAATCGGCGCGGCAGCCTTACCGTCTCAAATCGTTGCAGCTCCAGAGTGTAAAGAGAAAGGTGTGTGTGTGCGTGTGTGTTCCTCTAATTCTCTCCTTACCTCTTTTGCTCTTAATTAGATCCGTTTCCGGTTTGCCCGTTGGGTGGCGCATAGTGGCAGCAGCATCAATAATTTCTTTTCTCAATTATATATACACAGCACACACACATAATGTTGAGTTCTCCCCTCGAAGACATGAGTTATTAATTAGAGAAAGAATTTCCGCTGAACCATGTGTCTCCTCATACCACGTGTGATGTGGCCTTAGGTGCAACTACCGAGTGAAATGGCTTTTTTCAATCAAATATTTCTTTGAAAAAGGAGATTGTTTGGTAAAAGTAAATAAAAAATTGATGCACCACCAAGCCTATTTTGAAGGGCGGCGAAAATTCCGAAAGTTTCGTTCCAAGAGAGGAGGATAAGCTGCAATAAGAAGCGATTATTAGCTAATTGCCTTGATTGGTGCCTCGTGCATCCGACAAGTGAGGCGCGTGTGTGTGTGAGTTGTTTGAAGCATTTGAAATTCCAATTTAATGGGAAGTGCATTTTCTTCTCCTGCTCCTATATTCCTCCCCCCAATCCTATATCAGATGGGGAGAGGGCCCGCGGCCAGCGCACGGTCAATTGGAGAGGAAGATTTGTTTCTACTGTTCGTGTGTGTGTACCACACGCGTGCATTCGAGGAGCGGCACAAGTGCGCAGCAGATGAGGAGAAATAGATGGTTTGGGGGATGTGCAATCAAATCTAGTTGGAAAATTATTAGTGTGTTTAACCCTTAATTGATTCCGAAAGTGGCGTCGAAGTGTGTAGAGGGAGAACTCCTTCATCCGTATCTGGTGTTGTGGGGAGCAGCGCTTGTTGAAAACTATTTTTGAGCGATAAATGCAACCCCAAAACTCCATAACGAGAGAGGGGTCACGGGAAGAGGAAAAATACCTCCTCTTGTAGTTGTCAGCATTCCATCTCCTTTCCGGTCCGTGATGGACGGGGGGTTATGATGACGTCTTTCCTTTTGGAAATGCAATCGGCTTTTATGCGTCCGCCCGATGACTTTCACCCTAGAGCAAAGAGAGAGAGGGGGCTGCGACGTGCAGTGGTAGTGGTTGATGATAAACATAGACCTCTTTTCTCTGCTCGGCAGTTAATTTGACACGGAACGGCCAAGTGGTGTATGATGACGTTAGCATGCCGGCGCGGGGTCAGGTGACCGATTGTGTGGGAAATGGAAAGCATAATCTTCTTCCTCAGCAGAAACTGAAGTTTGCATTTCGGATTTGAGGAAGGGATCTCCTTTTTTCTCGCTCTCAATAATGGCCGCGCATATGTGTATGTGCGCACACAGAGCAAAAGATTGCATCAAGGAGAAAGAGAAGGGCTTGTTCGTATGCATTTTCTTGAAATGCTCCCGACACACGGGAAATGGGTAAAGTGACAGGTGCGCACGGTATCTTCATCTTGATGAGGCCCCGATACACGTATCCTATGCCACTCTTTGGAGCACTGTTTTGGGTTGGGCTTTTCGGATGTGTCAGTGATGTATGAGGGGACACCCTTCCCAAGTAAATAAGTGTTTTTCACCTAGTCACACACTTCCCGCGTGCCATAAATTTATTCCGAAAGGAAATTGTGGAGAGGTTTTTTTGTGTAAATATGCGTCCCACCATGACCACATTGTTGTTGTGGTGAATGACTCAAAAAATTGGAAAGCCCCTCAAGTGTGCGACGAACCTCCCAAAGCAAGCGAGAAAGGAAGGAAAAAAAACGTCGGTGTATGATTTTGGTGTATTCATTGGAATTTCTTCCATTTTTCGTCTTTGTTGTAGCAATTGCCGAAAAAAAACGTATAATTGAGCGACATTTATCATCATCATCACAATGAATGAGGAGAAATCCAATGAAAATCACATCCAACTTAATTTCAAATGTGACAAATTCGACGGAGAGAGGGAAAAGGCAGTCTTCGGTCACTATCTTTTGATATTGATCGAGCGAAGTGATGACGACGATATCTTCCAATTAATCAAAACTCAGTCTTTCTCACCCACTTTCGCTCTTGAAAGAGACGACTCTTGAGTTGCTTTTCTTTCTTTCATATGACAGTTTTCGTTGTCGCCAACTTCCATTTGCACCAACAATGTGAGACTATCTTATAATTAAGTAGACGAACTAACTAGAGTCGCGTTATCTGATTTTACCGTTAACGATAAACCAGGCATGCACATGCATCAAAAAGGGATCCCGCTGCTGCTGCTGCTGACGCTCAACCTTTGCTAATTTTGTTGCCGAGGTGTGAAAAGGCCTGCAAAATCTACCTTTTTAAAACGCACACCTTATCGCGCGCGCCCTCACTTTGGTTGTGTGGCTGTCGTTCGAGTGTTTATTTTTGTGATTTACGAGAGAAAACCTGCTCAGCCTGTTCGTGTGAACGTGTACAACCACTGGAACACATCATCGCCTTATCAAGGTGTTGGACGTTGTTTTTGCTGCTTAAAATTCTCTTTTCATTATCGGCAGCAGAAGGTGGAAAATTTAGGGTTTTGATAATAAATATACGAGAAACACGCGTAAAAGGCAATGGTTGTCACACTTGCGCATGTAATTTACGCTCAACGTTTGCTTCGTTAAGGCTAATTTAAATATAAAAATACGCTCAGCGTGTACAGTTTATCAAGATTTGCAACTTAAAACACATAAAAATCATTGCAAAATACATTCAATCATCATTTAAATACACACGAGTTGTGGTTGATGGTGTAATAGTGAGTATATCAAGTAAGAAACTGTGGTGACATCACACACAGTCGTTTTTATTCTCCTTAATTGCGTGCGCATTGCGTTGTCGCGTAATATGCTAAGCGGCGACTGGGGGTGGACGTGGGACACTAGACCCCCGGCACATGACAATCTCTCTCAATCATTTCTATTTTCTTGCTGTGCTTAGGTCGTCATGCCTTCAGAGGGTTATCTTTTTGCCTCAGCGACTGTTCATGATCACTACATTGTCGCAGAGCCTCTACTAGAGCTTGTGATTGTATGTGTGTTGGTCGGGCCTTTTTTTTTTGGTTGGTGTGTTCTAGATTTTGCTGGCACACAAATAAACAGTTCAGTATTTTTTTTATGAAGAGGAGAGGGTGGTGCAATGTTGTCATATTGATAACGATCACCTACAACTCTCCCCACTCCCGCCCGCGTTTGTGTGTTGTCAGTCTGACGCGTATGCACATTCCATTTGCGCTCGCCTCAAACGCACAATTGAGTTGACAAGCGGGCGTGGTGTGGTAGTAGGACCGGTTGTGTCGTAAACGGGAGGAGGAGAGGAGGAGGGGTCTGCTAAATTATCGCGTTCCGTAGATGACATCATCGCGAGAAAGAAGGCAATGTGGTGGTAGATCGGATCCACCTCTCCATCCACACTCTTCTCCAGACGAGTAAAATCATCATCATGAAGGGAAGTCTGTGTATATTTGGTTCGTTAGAATGCCGTGAGGCGAGGTAAAAATGTGCGATAATGTTGGGAAAGTGAGTAAAGTGGGATTTGGAGAGGCAAAAACAACGCACAAAATAACCCTGACATAAACTTAATCTTTTCTATCACAGTATATGAGTCAAATCTGTGCTGAGTGTGTGTGGTTGCGCTCACTCAACTCGAAGCTCGGAAGTTGCTTCTCCAAAAACGGCAAACAGTCGAGTCTCGCGCCACACTTCTGCACCAAACGCCACGTCAGCGTTCATTTTTTTGTTGTATTTGTTTGTGTGTTATATGCAAATTTTGGACTAACGTAGTATGGTGAGAGACGCTGGGGCGATTTGCCTGAGTGCGCGCCGGAGAATGTGTTTGTGTGTGTGTGGTGTGCGCTTTTACGGTGGGAACACATTTTTTCTCCATTTATGGACATCCGACCGACCGAGACGCCTCTCGCCTCTCGTGCCTGTGTGTGCCAACACACCATCCCTCTGTTGGGGTCTTTTTGCAGGCGAATATCTCGCAACATTTGAAAGCCTCGCTCATTGTCCCATAAAAAAGATAGCAAAGAGGGGGCGAGGATAAGGGCGAAAAATAAATTTAAAAAAATGTACCCAAATTCTTATATTTACTTTTTAAAAAGACCTCCGCCCTCCAAAAACGCAGTGGTGGTACGAGGTTAAAATGTGGAGCGAGCTTTTGGTCATAAATAAATAAAATATAGTGCCTTTTTCTACTTTTTTCAGTCAATTTCAATGTTATGAGAACGGAATAATATACTCCAACTTTTTAAACAAAAAAAGGCACACATATCCGTTTCGGAGTTCCTCCAAATGTCGAAAAAGTTGCTTACCACAGCAGCTGTTGTATTTCCCAACGGCTCCTCGCTTATGTGAGGTCTTCCTGTTGTTTTGTGACCGTCGTTTTTTTTTTTGCTTTTGAAAGGAAATAGCATAATCTTGAAGTACACATAAAAAAGAAGGAAAGCAGCAAAGAGTCCGTATAATTTGCTACCATGGTGAGCGCAGGCGAACCAGTTGCCACAACAGACGCGCGACGGACGACCCTCTCCCGTCTGTATAGAGGGAAAAAACCCCGCACAACCCTCTGGTATTTATTGTTAAGTAAGGGGTGTTGTATTTCTTTCGATATTTATCAGAAGACCCATTCTTGAATTGAGGCTATCTTTACCGATCGAATGTTTTATGATTCTATCATTTCCTTGCCTTTTTGTATCGCAGAAAGAGGGAGGACGTCTCGCGTGGTATTGTGGTCACTAATGGGCACTTAATACGGTCATTACTTAGAGACAGGGTAGTTGGTGAGGTGTCTAAATCGCCCTGAGTTGAATAAAGGACCCAAAGGTGAATACTCTTTGCACCACGACACGCAGGGGTCGTTTTCCAGTTAGCCTTAATTAGCTTTTTCTAATAGCAAATCCAATGTGCTAGATTCTTACTGGTAGCTAAAGGAATCACAGACCCCAAGAAAGGGTTGGAAAAACGACTGCCAAGAGTTAATTTTTTCCCTCTCCACACGCACGCTTGAATTAAGAACCTTGCGACAGAATGTCGCTGTTCGAAAATGGTCAGTGAAAAAGTCCTCGAGACACACGATGACTCACCCTCAATTTGTGACCACCTTT
The DNA here is from genome assembly GCF_016920715.1 of Anopheles arabiensis. Taxonomy (NCBI): domain Eukaryota; kingdom Metazoa; phylum Arthropoda; class Insecta; order Diptera; family Culicidae; genus Anopheles; species Anopheles arabiensis. The sequence goes on along the minus strand of NC_053518.1, from coordinate 67,630,184 downwards.
GGTGGTGGTGGAGTAGGGGGGGACCTCAGGGGAGGATGGAAATGGGGAAAGTTCATCGTCCTGAATCTCTTCCAACAACCCCCCTTCATGGCCACCATACATTCGGTGCGTGGTAAAACGCGTCCTTTTTCTCTGGTGGAGCATGCGCCATTTAGAAGTTCTCTCCAAAATTCTCGTCCTGTGCTCACTGTGACGTGTACAGGGTTCGATTTGAATCTCAGATTGGGCCCCAAAATGCGCTGTTTCAACTTGGAGAGAAGAGCGAAACACAGAAAAAGAGAGAATATTGATCCAACCTTCGTGCACGACGCCACACGGTGCTTTGCGTCATACACTCTGCTTTACGTCCTACTTTTGGTGATTTGATTACCTACCACACGGACACAAACACATACAAAAGGACATTGGAAGGCTTTTTACATGCTCCTCTGTACCTCCAATGTTGACCACTTCCTGCGATTGGCCACTGTCGCCACAAGCAACAGTCTCGCCGTCTCCGTCGCGCGCCATTGGATGATGAAATATTCACCAGACGATGGGGGTGGAAAGGACGCGTTTTTGGGGCTATTATGTTTCAACGAATTTTAATACTTTTGCCCTCGATGAACACAAAGAACCAACGTCCTTTTAACCACATGGTGACCGCCCGAAAGAGGGAAAATATGCCAGAGAAGAGCGGAAATCAATTACTATCCCTGGTGCATGAGGTACATAATAAATCAAGAGGGATTGAGGGGTTGTATACTTCCGGATACATAACGGTGTGACTCATCCTGTCGCTGAAGTTGTCCTGACGAACGTGTGTGTAGTAAGAGTGTAACATTGGATGAGTCATCGGGCGAAAGAGGCATTACAGTCGCCTATCTTATTACCTTCACTCCTTCTTCTTCGACATTTCCATGAGCAAAAGTACTGCTACCATTTCCAAACTCTTCAAATGTGTCCCAATTATTAACCTATCTTCTTCCCTTTCTTTGCGTCTCTTTCTCTCTGCACAGTTCTGGGAAATTATCTCCGATGAGCACGGTATCGATGCGACCGGTGGATACCACGGCGACTCAGATCTGCAGCTAGAGCGCATCAACGTGTACTACAATGAGGCGTCCGGTGGCAAGTACGTGCCGCGTGCCGTGCTGGTCGATCTCGAGCCCGGTACCATGGACTCGGTCCGCTCCGGCCCATTCGGACAGATCTTCCGCCCGGACAACTTCGTGTTCGGACAGTCGGGCGCCGGTAACAACTGGGCCAAGGGCCACTACACCGAGGGTGCCGAGCTGGTCGACTCCGTGCTCGACGTGGTGCGCAAGGAGGCCGAATCCTGCGACTGCCTGCAGGGCTTCCAGCTGACCCACTCGCTCGGTGGCGGTACCGGCTCCGGCATGGGCACGCTGCTGATCTCGAAAATCCGCGAGGAGTACCCGGACCGCATCATGAACACATACTCGGTCGTGCCGTCGCCGAAGGTGTCGGACACCGTGGTCGAACCGTACAACGCTACCCTCTCCGTGCACCAGCTGGTCGAAAACACCGACGAGACGTACTGTATCGACAATGAAGCTCTCTACGACATCTGCTTCCGCACGCTGAAGCTGACCACACCGACGTACGGCGATCTGAACCATCTCGTCTCGCTGACGATGTCCGGCGTCACCACCTGCCTGCGGTTCCCGGGTCAGCTGAACGCCGATCTGCGCAAGCTGGCGGTCAACATGGTGCCGTTCCCGCGTCTCCATTTCTTCATGCCCGGTTTCGCGCCGCTGACGTCGCGCGGCTCGCAACAGTACCGCGCGCTGACCGTGCCGGAGCTGACGCAACAGATGTTCGACGCGAAGAACATGATGGCGGCCTGTGATCCACGACACGGTCGCTACCTGACGGTGGCAGCCGTGTTCCGCGGCCGCATGTCGATGAAGGAGGTGGACGAGCAGATGCTGAACATCCAGAACAAGAACAGCAGCTACTTCGTCGAGTGGATCCCGAACAACGTCAAGACCGCCGTCTGTGATATTCCGCCGCGAGGACTGAAGATGTCGGCCACCTTCATCGGCAACTCGACCGCCATCCAGGAGCTGTTCAAGCGCATCTCGGAGCAGTTCACCGCTATGTTCCGCCGCAAGGCTTTCTTGCATTGGTACACGGGTGAGGGTATGGATGAGATGGAGTTCACCGAGGCGGAGAGCAACATGAACGATCTGGTGTCGGAGTACCAGCAGTACCAGGAGGCGACCGCCGACGAGGACGCCGAGTTCGACGAGGAGCAGGAGGCTGAGGTTGACGAGAACTAAGCAGCTTTTGGTGTCTTGGGTGTATCGTTTTGCGTGCGCGCCGCCGCGAGCCCTGTGAAAGTCATCACCATCCCCCACAGCAGCAGCAGCAGCAGCAGCAACAGCACCTGCGCCTCCCTCTCCCCGGAACCACTCGCTTTCTTCCACTGTCCCATTCATTCATCAAAACCAGCGCGACAACACTCCCTCGTTCTTCTATACAACTGTCACTTGTTGTGTGTGTGTCCCTCCCTCCTGCTTTGTTCTCTGTACGCAAGCAGCAGCATAAAAATGGAGGACAGAAAGCTGCAACGGTTTTCAAAAAGCAACAAAAAACGCACTTCCTTCCCGGAGACAGAGAAACAAATATAGGCGCTTTTTTGTGGGCCGTGTTGGTTCCACTGAAAAAAAAACAAAACCTAATTGTCCCTAACCGTTCTTCATTGTTATATTGTAATACGTGCTACAACACCCCCTTTATCATCATCCCCTTTTGGCTCTGTGTTTCGCGCTACTCTTCTTCGGAAGATTCTCACCATTTATTCATCGTCACCACCACCATCATACGAAACGAACACAAACGCACACACACACACACGTTATACACGCAACAAAATACACTTGAACAAACCTCCACCAACACAAAATGGAGAGGATTTAAGAGCAAAACTACACACGGTGTATTTTAAAGATCCAGTTAAAGATCAGATCAGTGTCCACACAACACACATTATTTTGACACAAAACTCCATCTCACACAATCCAACGTTGTCCTTGGACATCGGTAGTTGGTGTGTGTGTGTGTTTGTCCATCATAGATGAGAAAGCTTAAGTGAAAAGGATCAAGGGAAACAAACAAAATCGCAAGCATTTACATCAGAATCACACAGAAGATGCACGTGTGTGTGTGATGTGAGAAAGACAATTGTATTTATTAAAAAAAAGATCGCGTGTTGCATTCAGTGTGAGCTCCAAATCCTTAAAGGAGAGCGAGAGAGAGAGAGGTGGTGTTATGTCCTAGTTTTTAAGGCAGGGATGTTAATTCCATTTTCCGGCATAGGGAGCGTCGTTTTCCCCCCATTTCGCCGTAAACTGTTTTTCCACGCACACACTGTGTCACGCACAATGCTTGCAAAACAAAGGAGTGTTCAGTATTCTAATGCCAACAATTCTCTCCCACTGAGAAGCTTTTTCTTCCTCTGATGCGCAACACAGACCCGTGCCGCGCCGTGTTCAAGCGTGTGTGCTTTGTGGTCGTGCGTGAACGCGAATCTAATTGCGTATGAAATTTAGAGGAGAGTGACAAAACACAGAACATCATCGAGTCGTGCGTGTGTGTGTGCGGGCGTGTATTCTACACGTTTTGAATTAATGCGCTCTCTTCCCCTCACTCCACCTGCATCTTACCATCTCATACACACTGCGGCCATCCCCCATTTATGCACGCCCACACTGTTGGTATGTGTGTGTCATATGCACGGTCTCTTGAAAAGAAGAAAAACTGTTACTGTTCCATTCCAGAATTTGTATTTTTTACCCTTCCGTTTTACGCTGAGAGAGAAACAAATGCGGAGAGTGCGTGTGTGTGTTTTTTACATGTACCAGTAATATGATTTTTTTCTTTTTTTAATTAAGAACCCGCTCTCCCCCAGCTCTCCTTTGTGTTCTTTAATCTGTGGGACTTCGGAAGAAATATGGGGGAGCAGCAGCGCAGTGTGTAGGGTGTAGGGGCGAGTCTTTTTGAGGGCAGGGAAAAAACATCAGCAAAGAGCAGCGCTTATTATAAATCGAACCAACAAAACGCAGAAGAAAGTGGAAAAGAAAACTAATACCTCTCCTCTAATAATTACCATTCACACGAAAACAAAAACGAACAAGAAAAAAGAGAAAACAAACAAAAAACCCGCTCTTGTGTGTTTGAATTATTTCGCCCGATTTTCCCTCCCCGAAAGGGAAGAGGAGGTTGAAAAGCAAAATGTTGTATCCGAAGAAGGGGTGAGGGATGGGTGCGGTGGTGGCTCTATTCCGCGGTTGCTTGCTGTTTGGTGTGGTGTGGTTTCGTGGAAAATCGATGTCGTGTTCAGGGGCTGCTGTTTGCAAAATTATACTCCAGGTCGTGTCCTCCTTTACGAGAAAGCTTGACTAACGCAGAGAAAGAGAGAGAGAGAGAGTTCCAAAAACAAAATTATATCTCTAATATACAACGTGTTTACCTCTAGAGAAGCCAAGCAAAATTAAACGCAAATTACACTAACAAGAGAACCGAGTGTCCGGAGAAAAGTGAGTGAAGAAGGAGAAAAATAGAGGAACTCGCATATCCTTTCCGCTTTGTAATAACAATTAGAGAAAGAGAAAACAAGTGCTTAAAGTTTAAGCTATAAAACATGTGCCCCCCCCCATTTCTTCCCCCACAAGAACAATCCTAATTGGCTAAGAATGTTAAAAAAAGCGTACGCGTGTGCGACTTATGCGCATTTGGCAAAAATGAAGTAATGCCTTTATTTAACTAATTATTTAAAACAAATTGGCTCTTAATTTTGTCTTTCCCACTTGAAAGAAATCCGCGTTGTTTCGTTCCGATGGTTCGTTCGTTAGTCCAGTTTGTCTGTGTTCTATATTTTCACATTGTCCGATGGATTGGTTTGGTCTTGTTGTTTTTCCCTTTGAGATTGTTTTGTGTTCGCTGATTTTGTTTTACTTTTTTCTCTTCTACATTCTATTTGTTGCTGTTTTTTTATTTTTATCATGTTTTGTTTTGTGTTGTTTCATCATGTTGTCGATGTTGTTATGTCTTTTGAGTGATTTTCTCGTTCGTCATTGTGTATTGTTTGTCTTATTATGTTTTTTGAAAATGTTAATCTTATGTTTATGTTCTCATGTTCTCATGTTTCCATATTACTCTTCAACTTTTATTTTTTTTTATTTTTCTCAATTATTCCTCGTTTGTATGTTGTTATTTCTTTCTTACATTTTCTTACACTTTCATTTCTATATTTTACTTAAAGTTTTTTCACATTAAATTGATGTTAACTCTTACACTTACAAAATTTTTATTCAAATCATTTCTCCCAACCTCTACCTCTCTCCCTGTGCCCTCTTCTACACAGCAATCCCATTTCGGGGAGAAATGCCAAGGCTCCTGGCTTACATTTTACGATCTTGGCTTGGGTGCAGCGAGGGCGCCACTCTGATGCAACCAACGCGCAACAGATGAACGGTGTGTTGGTGCGCGTACGCCGAGAGGGGTACTTGAACACGCGGAATGCCCACGGATGGCGATGGTCAAGGAAAACCTGTTCGTCAACGGACCCCGGTGGATAGTTGCAGGTCCAACTGGAAAGAGGTACGTCGATTCACTTAACGAAGGATGCAATCTGTGTTTAGCATACACGAGAGAGGAGATCGTGAAGAGTATTTTCATTTTGATTGTACTTCTTTGCTTACTTACGGTGGGAAAGGGTAAGCTTCTTTTGTTGCATTTTACTTTTCTTATGTTCTGCTTGTGCCTGACAAAGTTATTTCAGTGCTTCCCAACCCCCCAACCCTATTGGGTCGTGATCGGTTTAATGAGAGACACACTTCGATGCATATTATCGAACACAAATAATCATTATCGATCGACAAGAGATATTGCGTGCGCGTGAAAATTTACACCATCTCCTTCGTGTATATTAACGGCAGCTGGTGTAAATCAAGCACTCTTTCTCGGACACCCGTAAATGGTGTGAAACAAATAATGGTATCATGAGGGTAGTTCTTCCGTCCCTCAATTTCATTGCAAAACCGAATGACTTATTGTGTTCACGAGCTTTTGCGATGAGATATGGAAGGTTCGTGAATGTAAAAAGAGAGCCGACATTCGATGAACCACACACGTGGTGAAGGTGGTGGTGGTCGTGATAACATAATTTCACCTTTGACACACCCCTGGATGGTGTGTTGCCTCTGAGTGCTCCAAAGATCAGATCGTGTGATCTGCGCTAATGATATTTTTCAATTATTTAAACAGAGAAGAAGAAAGCACTTGGAATGGGAGAGATTTGAGAGAGGTTGGCAGCTGAAGAAAGAATTATGCACCAACATTAAAACTGTACATTTTAACGGTGCTAGAGAGAAACCTAACCCGATAGAAGGGTGCATCGGGAAACACAGTTGCACTTTGGTTTGGTGGTGGTACGAGCTATTAAAACGTCACAAACCCTGCACATGTTATGCAGCTGTCGTCTCACTATGTGTCCACTCTGTCTAAGCACACCCATAAAACAAGCTACTGTATATGGGCCTTTTGCCAAGAGTGATTTAACGACATACGTGTACTCCCTCTCTCATCATGCTCCGAACATCCGATATCCAAAACATACGCAACATGCCCGGTTCTAGTAAAGCAGACCAATCCTCCTCCTCCGCCGGTTGCGTGAAACCGGATCGAAACGCGGAGGACTTTCCGTAGGCGCGCACTGACTGGTGTCGCCATAAAACCGCCACCACGCTCGTGCGTGTGTGTGTGTGGGCAGCAAGGGCGAAAATGTGGGCTTTCGAGCTCTCGAAGGCGCACAAACCGTTGATTGAGTCAGGCCTGGACGGGCCTGGCCAGCCAGTGCCCCGGCTAGCAATTTTGGGGTTAAATTGCATCGCGCATTTTGCACCTTTTGAAGTGAAGGCGGCGGGGAAGGCAACCACGCGTGGGGTGGTCAGGTTTTGACTGTTTATGGAAAAGTTGTTGTTACATGATTTATGCCGTGTGTGTTTGCTACATTCACCACAACGAGTCGTGGTTGTGGTTTCATCGATGAGAAGGAAAATCCCACAAAATCCTCTCAACTTGGTTCCTGTTTTGGAGACAGCTGCTGCTGAAGAATCTCAGATTAGCAAAACACGGTTTGTTAGTGGCTTCGTAGAGCTCAGTTCTACGTGTGCTCGTAGGAAAGTCGTAAATCATCTCGAAAGTCCCAGGACAACCGTTCTCTCACAGTCATTGTGGGAAGGTATGAAGAGTTGAATTTTCCCAAAAATTAATCGCTCCAGCTACTGCCCTGGGTTGTACGACAATTCGATTATGGGATAGATGCTCCCTGGTGAGTTGCTCTTGTAGGATGATATGACACACACAAGAAAACGTGACCTTACGAGAGCATTCCAGACAAACAATATTTTACCCACCAGGAGATAATCACAATTTAAGCGATTTGCTACCGAGACTGGGCTATAAATCTATTAAAATTTAATTATCTAATGGATCTTTTGGACTGGGAAAGGATGCACTGTTGTTTAGAGAAGAACGATGCCCCTGTGCCGGAAAAGTGAATCAGATTAATTACAGTCGAGATTTTTCGTTGATTGTGTCCTTGTGACACAGAGGTCTTTAAAACCCAGCACCAGCAATTTTCATTAGAGAGGGTATTTTTGAAATAAAAATTATATATTCATGCACGACAGTCACAACTTCACTCCTAGTAGTCCTAGTAGCCGTATGACCTTTCGTAGGTCGACACACACTAAAACTGCATGACGCAGTAAGAGTTTGTTTCCTTCCCAAACAAATAAAAATCACACAAAACGGCTTTTGTGATGATACAAGGGCAGGAAGTAAAGCGAAAAACAAAATCCTTGAAAAACACTATTCCAACTTTTCGTTGTGGGAGACAAAATTACCCCCAAAAAAGTGCGCGTGTCTAAAGGAAAACTTTCCCTCCGAACTGTGTCGTTGTTTTGGGGGCTCTTGTTGGCGTGTGTTGGTTAAAAAAAAACACTAGCACTAAAATAAAGTCTAGTTGCATGACTGGAACCAATGCCTGCAAAGACATAACGCCACGGATGGGGTCCCCTCAGGAGCAAATATGTAAAGCCCCGGTGCGTTAGGCACCAACGTTGATGAGAGGGTCATGGAAATTCATTCGTTCGTTTCCTTCACCCCTGATGTTGTTGTTTTATTTGGACACCCCTCAGTTTTTTCCAATGTTTTTTTGTGTGTATGTGGACAGAATGGCTATTGCATATCATCATGTTTTGCCAATTTGATTGATGGCTATTTCCCGTGAATGGTTTTGCGGGACGGACGCGGGACCTTTGTACCAAAGTGCGTAGGCTGCCACTGCTTGCCGGTGTGATGTTTGATCGATCAAGAGCGGGAACGGAAATAGTTCTCTAAGTACGCGGAAGAACAGTTGTTGACAACTATACTCGTATATACCCATACGAATGCTTTTATAGGTCTCGGACGACTCTTAGCAACTAACTTCCAGAGTTTTTTTTATGTCTGAAGAAACCTATACCTATAATGTCATACGGCGCACAGGTTCACTTACTTAACCTTTAGATGGCAACAAAACCTATCGACAGGTGAGTCAGATAGAGAGAGAGAACGTGATTTTAAATAGTAGTTCCGCGAATGGTTTTTTGTCAACAGTGTTCGGAACGTTGTTCCGCCTACGGATATACTGGTAGAAGTTGTTATTAGTCAAAGTTGCCGCCGGCTCTTTTACTTGACTGACTAAATCCACTTCCAAAGGGTAAAAAGAATGGTGGTATAGAGCTCGATCTCTAAAGAGCTCTGTTGCGGAGGTGTTAACTATCATCCTACGCTTCTGGTGGAGCTAGCATTGGCCAGACGATCTGCTCCGACATAGTCCTCCAATGTACAAATAGGGGCATTTTTCTGGAAACATGATTCCACGGCAACAGACCGGCAAAGGTTCGGTTTCCTCTTAGGAGTGGATTCGAACGGTGTGACAGATTGTTCTGTTCAGTGTTTCGTGAGCCATATGAGTGCTATCTTTATTCGAAAGCAACAACACTCCTTAAGAAATAGAGAGCACTCCAAGAATGGTGCGGATTGCCGCCTGGTTACTGACGATCGTTCGACCGTCACAGCAACAGAAGATCATCCCGCGCGACCACATCAATAACTCAGCGCTCGTTGTGGGGCCACAAGAAACCATCATCCAAAAATGGTAAACAGTGACAATAACGTGCTGCTGCTGTTGCTCCAATTTAAAGGTTTATTGATCATTGTGCGTACTTATGCGAGGGAGATGCGGGAGGGTGACACTCTGCCCGGTCGATTGTAAGCAATTTGTGCGTTGGCGTTTCCCGGCGCTAGGCAAATGCTATGGAGCCGGGTCTACAAATCGTTTTCCAACGACGCTCCAGCTAAACGGTGCACAGCTACGACCAAACGGTGGTATCGAATTATCTACCACGGCATCATCATTTTTGGTCATAAATTTTGGGAGAATCGCTCCCAAATAACCTTTCCACCGGTATGCGCCCGTTTGGCGGCGGCTCGTGTGAAGCGAACCATAAACGGAAGCCGATGTTTATCGCACATTCAGGAAGTGGGGTGGCCCAAAAATTCCAACGATCGTTGCGATCGAGATGTGGCGCGAGATATTGGAGGCGCTTGGTGGAGTGTGTTGAGACGTCTGCCAACGCCTACTGAGCTTAGATCCACCTTATGATTGATATTGAACGGGAAAAATAGGAGATTTTCCTATCCCGTTTCTCAAGAGTAACGTTATACCAAGGCTTGAGAAGCCTACGCAGTTGGCAAACCCACGCAATGAATTCCTGTGCCCCCCCTTGCACGGTGCAACTTTCCCAAACGTGCTGCACCGTGTGTCGACTGCAATCTCGAACCATGGAAGTACGCCGTGTGGGCTTTTTTCAAAGCTTTCAGTAAGCTTGTTGGGACCTGTCCAGTTTGAGTCCCCGTCCCAGACTTCGAGTGGCAGCGAAATTGGCTAACGAACGAATGAAGGGATTAATGTCTTGATTACGATTAATCTCCAGAGCCCCAGAGATTGTTGGATCTGTTGGACCATCTGAATCCGGAGAGAATAGCTTGTTCAGTTGCTTTTTTGCCCTTTTTTGGAAGGAACGTATTTGCCCTTTTCATGATGCCCTCGCTTCTGCTGTTGTGGCCCTTCATTCGAAGGTTCACGTCTGTGGTGTGGGTAATGGACAGGAAACTAGCCTCCTTCTCCAGTCCACTGCCACTGCGACTGGCGCCAAATGTCCCAAAAGATGCCAAAGGGGAGATTAACTGTACTGTTTATGGAGCTCGGCGTATGATGACTACTTCGCCCGGACGGACCAAAGCAAAACTGGGCCCTAAATGAGGTCTCACACTTGGTAATGGTTTGTATGCCGCTGTTTGCATGTCCGGGTTCGGATGTAGTGAGCGGAGGAGTAGGAGAAAGAGAAGGACAGGAATGTTATCCTTTTGGGGAATCAGATGTTTGTTTATGCCGGTGGAAGTATCAGGGACGTTGGAGCAGTACTCAAGGTCCATGAAATGCGGCGGGGCTCTTGATGTGGTGTAATGTGCCAGAACGGTTCCCGTTTAATGACAGAACTAGGACGTTTTAAAATGTTTCCATGTACTCCCCAAAACCAAAATGGAATAATCCCTATCATGATGCCCTTTAACCCTGTGGATCATTTACACTTACTACGTAGAAGTATACTCGGGGTTACAACATGTTCAAACTTTCACCATCTGTTGGAAATGGGTAATGGATTGTGGAAAAATTGGATACTTTTTGGAAATTCAGCTAAATTGACCGTTTTTCTATACTCCACGAGGACTGAATTCCTTGATAATTTTACGACATCGATAATTTTAGCACATATTCTGAGCTTGATAATGCAGATATCAGTAAATCTAAATGTAACTATAATTCCTAAAAAGGTACAACGAGATATAAAACAAATCCCTCCTTATTATACGCCTTCACCGTTTAACGAAATCATACAACAGTTGCCTGCCATAACTTCAACTTAATCTTGTATTACCCACCATATAACCTAACCACAATGTGGCATATCAACATTGCGTTACGGAGGGTTACACTGTTATGTAAAAGAACCACATAAAAATGTCCCCAAATAAGCATAAAACGATTTATGTCCGACAAACTCCAGCTGCAGCAGCCGGATACAAAAGCCCCTAAAAACCCCCACGACAAGAAAATTGATACGACATCGACAAACCATTTCGGTGTGTGTGCTTGAGGTCCCCAGAGGGGGACAGCTCCCATTTCTGGTGTCCTAAATTCTTGGTTACACGCAAATGGACGTTTTCGATCGGGTTTTTGCAATTTTCATTCGACGTCCCCCAGCCGACGCGTAAAGGCGCATAAAAGAGAAAAGGACATAAAAGACTTACCCTGTTCGTGGTACTGGAGTGAGGACCGATTTTTCGTACCGGTCATCCGGAGTTTTTGTGGCTCATGCTACCACACTCCTCCAGGATTCTGTTTTGTGCTGTCCAGATGGTGGAGTGAGAGAAAATAGAGATTTATCGAGCCGGCTGGTTGCTTCGATCGATACACGGGGAAGGTTCCGTTGCCTGCTGGTCTCGGTGGCTACTGTGCAGAGTGTTCTGTATTGTGCACTCGTTCGCTCTTTCTCTCTCACACACACATACCAATATCTCCAAATCGGAGATGAAGCGAAATACACCGTCCGTCCCAGATCGAATACACACTGTTGCGCTTTTTGCGGTGGTGCTGTACTAGCTGGTAGTCCGCAAGGGCCATGCGCGTGATCATATTATGACAACGGCATCGGTTCTCCGGACGGACAGGGACAAGAGCCTAGAAGTGGAGGTACTTTAGAGGGTGCCGGGAGTATCCTTTTCACACTCCAAAAACACCAGACGTTACCGGCAGCTGCTTCAGCTCACATCCCAACATAGGCCGAAAGCCTCAAGGGAGTGGGATATATGTGTAGGGCTTACCGACTGTCAGAAAGTGTGGAATTGCAGAAGCTGTCTGATACGCTGTCGGAAATAGCACGCGCGTTCTTACCGTTGCCTTCATCGCTTTCTTTTCGCACTGCTGATGAGTATCCGCTGCTTGCTGGAGAGCCGGATTCCAAACGTCTTCCGGAGGGAGGTGGTGTGCTGTACCGATCCAATGGCGCGAGCTGTTCGACTGCAACGTGATTAGAATTTTAATGACACACATTCGCTCGCACACAAGGCATGGGCTTGAAACTCTCGCGCCCGGCTAATACGTGTTCCGATGAAAACCTTACCTTATCCGCACGCTAAGGGCGTTGTCCAGCTTCAATAATGGAGAAGAAGGTTATGCAAAACTAATCGACGACGCCGCGTAGCGTCCAAGAAGGAAGAAAAGTAATGGCAACTCGACGTATGACGATGTGCAGGCTTCCCCGATTTGTGTTGCAGATTACACCGCGGGCCTGATTTGTTCACGGCCTACTCAACCATTAAAGAGAGGCAAACCGTTTCGATTGCCTAATGGTGGGCTACTACTACCCCCAGGAGTGGAAAGAATAAACCTCAGGCCAGAAAGAAAGGAAGGATTCTGATAAAATATTCATATTTTGATATGATTTAACCATTTTAGGGAGGCTAACCCTCCAAGGGTGCGAGGTGAAACAAGCGGCAAAACAAGCGAAAACGAAACATTAATACTCAATCTTTATTATCTATCTTGTGATTTGAATGTGCGATTTGCTTGAACACGCTGTGTAATGTTTATTTAATGTGGTCATGTTGGTTTGAGCTGGGCTGGATTGAAAATTGATGTCTGTCTGTTGGAGTGTTCGTACTTTGATGTTATTTTTCAATGTCTTATTTAATAACATTTTTCAGGCGGACTCTTCCTTTTCTTTTTTTAACTTTATTTATCTTACAAAACGATTAATTTGTTTCTTTTAATCTTTACTTTTGTGCATGTTTTATGTTTCTTATTTCTTTTCATTTTATTGTTGTCTTATTATTAATTATTATTCTGGATTTCTGAAATCTTGTTATGTTTGTAGTGTTATTAGGTGCGTTTTGGGGATCTTCGTATGTTTTTCTTTTCTTTTTTCTTAAAACCTGTTTGACATATTTATTAGTTTTCATGTTTTCATGTCTGTTTTATGTTTGTTGCTTTGATTTAAGTTTTTATATTCATATCTTAAATATTCCTTATCAATTTTCATTTCCATCATCATATTTCTTACTTTTGCTTCATTTTTTCATACTTATCCCCGCTTAACCACAGAACGGTTGCAGAAAAATCAATAACGCTTGTTAGCACGCTTCGCCATGGTGCCTGGTGTGGTTTGGCGGTGGAAAACAGGAAAAAGGTACAAACTCGACCGTGTACAACACTTTGAGACGCTTTTATATTCTATTTTACGACCACCGGGGGGATAAAGTACCTGGAACCGAAATGACACGGCAAGGTGGCCTTTGTTTCATGCCGTCCTTTACTGTGGTGAAATGGAAAGGCAACTTCGTACGCCTGTATTTCGCACACACAAACACAAACCCACTGGAGGGCCTTACGGACTCGTTGCAAAAGTGGTTAATGTGGTAATAGAAGATGAGGCACAAATTTTCCTTCTCCTTGTTTTTTGCTTTCGTTGTTAAGAGCACATTGTTTTTAGAGCTCTCTTTATCCAGAAGCGAATGCTGCGTCGAGCTGCTTGTTACGCTGCTTTCCGAACAGGAGCTGCACGAGGAGCGTTTGAAGTAAAAATGGCACAATTGACTTCCTTGCGCAAAAATTATGCAATTCGCATTCCTCGCGTGTGTCGCGTGCAGTTGTGCAGGGGTGCAGTTGAGGGGGGGCCCTATTTATGGGGTATATGGAAATTACTTCCCAAATGCAAATACTGCATCAGAAGGAAAATTGTGATGGAAATAGGAGGGTGTGTTAACTAGGAAGGAAATGATTTTTATATCGGTAAGTTCGTGCTTGGCAGCAGGGAGCCTTTTGTACTGGTTTTTTTTACAGGAATTATTTAAAAAAAGGGTGTACGTGTGTGTGTGTGTGTGGACTGTTGCAGGAGTTTTTTTTCCAGGTCGCTGGACTCCACTACGAAATCGATCATTGCAGCGTTGCCTGCAATTGCGCGTGCAGCAAAAACTGGGATGGGGAGAGGAAATTATGTTCGTCTGGGCGTCGAACACTGGCGTGGAAGAGTTCTCCGTCATCAGCGAGAGAGAGAGAGAGAGAGAATGATTCCACATGGTATGTGTGGTCTGTGTGGCGAGACAAACCGACGACGACGACGACGCGATACCGTCCCGACAGTGCACTCGTGTGAGTGCAGGGCTGCGAATTTTCCATGCCGTGCTGCTGTACGTGTCCTTTTTGTTCCTTTTTTTGTTTTTCAGCCCCCGGGACACACACACACACTCACTCACGGCCAGATCCTGCGACAATACCGATGAGTCATCCGATAGCGAAGGAGGATTTTGGTGTGGCCATGCGCGTAGCGTACATGGAACCAATGCTCTCCTGGGACCGTGGCGATGTGTCTGCCCTATCCTCGTCCGTTCTGTGTCCTTCTTTGCCAACTAAAACCAGGTAACACGTGAAGTATCATTGCAAAAACCTTTACGACGCTTAATTACACGAAATTGCCCCCGGAGAACACGGCACTTACCCCGAGAAGGTGGCACACGGCTGTCGGTTAGGACATTGGAGGAAGTGACGAAATTGCACCTTAAATGCATAGTAACGGAAATGAGTGAAGACTACACCGATCAGGCGAAGGGAAAAGGGAAGGGAAACATAGTCTATGAATAAAAGGCTTTATAGTCAGTCACACGGGCAGGTTGTTCGTGTTCGTGTTTTGCATAAAATTGATGATTAGGATTAGTTGGAATATTTTTTCCCCTATGCTCTGCTGTTCTCATTTCGCTTCTAGTTACAGCAGAAGTATTACAGCATTTTACTGAAACTTGGGTGTGACAAGGGCGCCTTATGTCGTGCCCGGGGGCCCGGCCCGGCGATGGATTAAAAATGAATCGACATAAAACTTTGCTGTCTAGTTTTTTGTTTTGTATTCAAGAAGCAGATAAACTCCGTGTATGTTCGTCTGCGCTGATGTATGGTTAGCAGTAAGCGAGGTTATGGTTTGGTGGCATGTGATCTATTTTTCATGCGCTCTTAGTCTTATTAGAAAGCTTCACTTTTGTAATACACGGAGCTAATGTGTGGATGGGATTTAAATACATATTGCTGGCGATTAGAATATTGATTTTTTATTGTCTAGCGTTGGATGGTTGAAGCATTTGCCTGGAGCATTTGTCTTCTGGCCAGCATAATAATTATTGGAAGACGTGGTTCGTACAGGAATTGAATTCTAATGGGTTTTGGTTTGATAGGAACAAAATGGAGTAGAGCTACTGATTTAAAATACACTTTTTTACTTATTGTTTATGACATTTTCAGATTTTTTTTATTTTGTGGCTTTATTTCATAACGAGTTGAGTAGTGGGGTCAACATCATAAGCTAAAGCGAGTGTCTTCATAATTTATTAAAAAAGACTACATCATGATTAGATCGTGCTTTATCAATTGATCCTATTTTTTATCAAAAGATTTTCCGATCATTTTTGTGTTATTTGTTCAAAACCCTTGATCAAATGGATTTAATGGACTGAAAATGTTCTTTATGTAGCTCAGCTCAGAAAACGTTCTTTATGTAGCTTTTATGTCTACGTAATTGAGCATATTTACCCATAATTGCGTTTAGAAACAAATAGACGGAATTGTACAACGTACATAGTTTCGACTTGGACATTTCATTTGAAATTTAGATTGCCTTTTTTCTATACATATGATCTTTTGTCAGCCATTTCATGTGTTTAGCAGTTTTAGCTAAAACGATAGGTAGAATTATTTCTTTAATCAGTCTGCTCACTAGAATCGATTCGACCCATTAATCGTGAAATGCAAACTTAATTGCTTAAATGTCAGTTAAAACATAAAAAAATAAGTATCATTACCTTATATATTCGTAAACTTGTATATCTTTTAAATATCGATGGACCTCAAACGTCCACTCGATATATACACGTTGCATAGATTTATATATTACAATATTTCATTTAAATAGTCTCACACTTACGCACAACAATTTGAAAGCTGCTAAACATTCAGACGCGTTGCACGAAGAAAATCAATACGGAACAATCCATCGAAAATCGTTCTTGTTCCTAATGCATTTACCAGGCAACACTCCTTGCTATTTCCAGCATTATCTTTGTGCATATTTATGCACCAGCCTATCTTTGTATGTAATTGAATGTAATTTTTCTGGTGTTATAGAAATGCCTTTCGTGTACAAAGACTCCCTTAATCTGATTTCGATCAATTTCGGCATAAAAGAGGGTCATTATACTCGCTAAAATACGGTATATACTGGCCAGGGATGTCCCGTGGTACAGTCGTCAACTCGAACGACTCAATAACATGCCCGTCATGGGTTGTAGCCTGATATGGAACACCGTCTCTCCATAGCAAGGACTGACTAGTCCGTTGCGTGGTTACTGCATAAGCCTTTAAATGCCGGCATGTCCGCGTAGGACAACGTTACGACAAATAGAAGAAAATGTTGGCTTTATCACAATGTACTGGATATCATGTTTAGACATAGGAATTAACACGTTGTCTGCCACCATACATGCCCACTGAACTGCCCCGTCAGGCCACGGAATCACTCTTTGAAACGAATGCATTTGCTTTTGCATTTTTTCTCTTTTGAATCAAATTCACCAATTCTCTTTGTTGTCTCAGTCGCTCCACAATGTCGTTTGTTGGGCTAATTCCATGGCATTTCATTCTTGGAACCCCCCTCCCCTCCCTTCCCTTCCCTTTCTTTACCTCTCGCAAAAGTTGGTGACATTCCGACTCCAACGCTTTGCAACGCTTTGGTACGCGCATGCAAACGATGCTACAACAATGACAGGCAAAGCACGGGCCGATGAAAGGCACGTGAAACTGTGAAAAGATCGTTTACGTATTGTCCAAGCTGTCCCGATCAACCTCAACTTTGTGATGAGTGTTTTAAGATTGTGCATCAAAAGTAAAGGATGAATAAATGAACTCCAAGATCTTTTAATTATTGTTCATTCTCATTCTCATTTATTTATGGAAACATAATAGAAACTCATTTTGATATTTGAATCATTTTTTTGAGAAATAATAACCGTGAAAGAAAAGCATTGTGAAAGAACCGATCAAATACATGCAAATTTATCTCTTGTAACACGTCTTTTACAATGTGTAATGTGTCAGCCACTATGTGGCTGACGTGGCCTGATCGGGTAAACCCGTCAGCCACATAGTGGCTGACGTGGCAGACAACGTGTTAAATATGAAAATATGAAGCGTCTAGAAAGGAATACAGTAGAGTGAATATTTAGCTAACTTTTTCAAGTCTCTTAGACATGATGTTGCACCAAGCCAAGCCGCCATTAATGAATGAGGCCTATGGCGATATATCGCATAGATTCGAGCCCTTCCAGATCCAGTATTTCAAATTTGCTTTATAATTAAGAACTTTTCTGTAGCGAAGCATGATGTTGATGTACCAAAAAATGCTCCAAAAAATGATTCTTCTGCACACTGACTATATTACTTGGAATCGTTACTTAAATGACGATGTTTTTCCACCTATCTTTCCATTAATTCATCTGCTCGTTAACTCATGTTAATCGCAAAATGTCATAACCTTCAGCACGCACTTTTTCTCCACCATCATAACTATTTATTCGCATGTCTTGTGGCCAAAACCACTAAAAAACAAAAACAAATCTCAACCCATTCAACAATCCGATTATTAATGCAAAATGTCACTCAAGATGAATATCGGTTAATTAGGAGCGCTCCGCCGGGCGGCTTAAAATAATACAAAACAACACTTCTTTTACTCGCAACAACACACTGCATGACACCATTTCGTACGTCCGCACAGCCTTAAATGGTACACAAAAAGCCGTACAATTACGGATACGGATTCAAATTGAATTGCTCTCAAGACGCTGAAAAGACACTCTCTCTTGAAAGATGGGCAATTCTTGGAGTCTGTTCCCCGATGCTCCAAAGATTGGGTGCATCTGGCCGCGAGTGTGTGCTGATTTGTTCACCCCTTTCTGTGTCAAGAGTCAATCGAGACGCAAACACATTCCAACCGATGAGGTCAGGTGAATTCGGTGGCCCGGTTCACGGTTCACGGAGGGGGAGGCGAGATTTTGGCGAGGTATCCAACAAGCGACATCGAAAGGGAAAGCTTTTTATTTTGGTTTTTGGTCCACGTCAGAGACCAAGCTTCCGTAAAAGGTGCTTTTGCCGGTGGGTTCCAAGGTTCCGAGGATGGCGAGGAGGTTGAGTGTGGCCGTTTGTTTGCTGGACGATTGAACTGGGACGATGTTTTACGGATCGGGTTTGTACATGGAAGGTAGATTTATGATGCGATCTATAGACGGGAACAGTGAAGAAATCATACAAACAGGACCTTCTTGATAAGGTCTCTGTAGATGCACAAAAATATTCAAGGTCGCACGAGGAAAGTGTCTAAGCGTCACCCATTACTACTCTGCTTTGATTGAAGTAATTTCTTCCAATTTACGCTTGGGCACCTTCAGAAGAGCTCTTAAATAACCCTCATAAATTCATATACCTTCATTGTGTTCAAAGGCACTGGCACCGAAGCCTACCCTTGTCCTCTCTTTGCAGCAACAAGAGGGTCGTAAAAATCAATTAAGATTTTTCGTCCCGAATTCGTCCCCTTGACGCGCACTCACGCCATTCCAGTGGAGCCTCTTCTGCTGCACCTTCCACAGGTATCAGGAAGCAAAGCATTCCAATCTGGCCCCAGCTCCAAGCGCACCTCGGCGGAATCTCAAGTGACTTAATTCTCCCTTCTACATTTCTTGCCACTTTTTAACACATCTCCCGCAGACTGATCGTGTCACTGCACCCGTGTAAGTACCCGGGTAGGGAGCGAGTGAAGGTGGTCCCAAAAATAAATTGCAATTTACGAGTGTGACAGACAAAATCTCTCTACGGCTGTTGCTGTTGGTGGCTTGGCGAGTTTGGCGTGTTTTCAGCCAAGTAGGGTGGTACAATGAGTTGTAAAATGTATGCATTGGGTGACTTTTCTTCACACCAGCTGGTAGTAATGCAGACAGGCGACAAGCAAACTGCACCGCAATGCGCTTGGAAATGGCAAACTGCTGGGGAGTTTCGAAAATAGCATGCATGTGTGGTGTGCTACTGCTCTTTTGAATGCTTCCCCAAGCGATCCACCGATCGGGCGTCAACGGCAACGGATCTAGTTTACTCTGGAGATGGTGGCGTTCTCCAACGACATCTGTGCTGTGCTGGCCGACTTGTGCAGTTGTGCTCGAAGGTTGTTCTGCTCGAGCTGGCAGTGCTACTCTGGTGTCTGGGAAGAATGGGAAGCCCGATCGAAGTAGGCGTGATTGAAAACATATGCCGATTGATTTGTTCTGGAAATCTCCATATAAAGATGGAGAGATAGGGAGAGAGAAGATCGTAGTTGAAGCGAATTGGAGTGTAGTAAAATCAACTTAAAAATGTTCAGAATATGATGTTCTTTGGTTAAATTATAAATTTCATGAAAATGCATGTTTTTGCAGTGTCTCTTTTTGTAGGACTGGGGCATTCTAGCAATAGAATGATTTATGGTGAAAGCTCTAACCAGACAAATTCTTCCTTTGGAGATGATCTTCACCATCTTACTCTAAGGTTCTACCACAACCGCTACCGAGTTGTGGCAGATTTATGTAACCCGAAACCTTGAAGAATGATTTGTAGTTTTTTTCCTATGCCTGCCAACGCTTCCAGACATTTTAAGTACTTTCGCGCATAAGAAAAACTCCTTGACACCCGTCATCGTCGTCGATTGGCGAGATAAGCGCCTTTGCCAAGTAGGTTACACTTTCCATCTTCTTCAATGCATCGCGCTTGTTCCGGGCCCGGGTCCGTACAACCCATACAGCAAGAATCCATTACTCCCTTGTCAATCCCCGCGGCAAGGGAGCTTAGCTTCCGCCGACACACCCATCATGTTAAAAAAAGAACTGAAGCAACAGCAGCAGCTCATTCTCCGTTGTTGTGTGTTTTTTTTCACGCTGATCGGTCCGATATGTTGTTTCCCCCGTTTGCCGCCGATCGTGAGCAACGCCACTGTCGGCAAGAGTTGAAATCCCAGCTGGTGATCATTTCGCATCGGAAGCACCACTCGCTGCGCCTACTTAGTTGCGGCAAGTACTCGCGCCAAAGGCGCGCACACACTATTTGCGATCTCTTGACACATCGTGGCAGTTAACGATGATGCCGCTCGCAAGGCGGAAACAGCGGGGGAATGGGGGGAAACATCTCTTGGAAGATCATGCATAAATCAGCGCATTGAGTCGGGTCCGGTAGGATGGAATTTGGGTGGGGAATGGGAGTTGAAGTGCGATGTAAGCGCGCACGGTATGGAGTCATCGGTTTTATTTGGAACCCCGAGACCAATATCCGAGATGCTCACAGACTGTAGGGAGGGGGAGCAAGCGACCAAGATCATCAAGATTCAATCCGTGGGTAATGCAGCGTGACGTGTCGCGCCGGTTTCGTGCTGGAGTGCCGGTTGGTTCTTTGCCAAATTTGGCGCTTTTCGCTTTATTTGGAGACAGAATGATCACCTCCAGTCCACTGTTCCCCCGCACAAAGTCCACAATGATTGAGGTGGGGGAGTTATATTTGTTTGTGTTGTTTCGGAGGGGCAATCACGATCCAGTCCGCGGACAGGGAGAGAGATGGGGGATCGGCTCCGTTTGTGTTTGTGGAATTGAAGCTTCTCTAGTAAACGGGTCGAGACATCTTATTGGCCTTCGTTGCCTCGGAGCTCCTACGAGCGCCTTAAAGGACAGCTCCGAGGGAGGTCTTTGGGAGGGAGATTTTATTTTTATTAAATCCCGTGTCCCCTTCCATGTGCTCTTCTGGGGCGGGTTTCACTTACGCAGTTCCGAGCATCGCGTTCGCTTTGAATTATGCACGGTGACGAATGTCAGCACGAATTACGTCAGATTTGTGGCGTTATGTCCACTATTGGAAGCTAGAAGAAGGGGAGAATCTGTTCTTGCTAAAGAGAGAGAGTGAGAGAAGGAGAAGAACTTTAACTGTCCCCTCGTCTAGCTAGCAGGCAATTGTCACGTTGTTTGTAAGATTTGTACCTTGTATTCTAGGCCCACACTCTCTCAATTTATAGATTTGTTCTTGAAAACGTCGTACAGATCCATATTATGTCATAATACAGTCTGGCGTACATGCGTCAGGCTTCAAAACAGCATCGAAATAAAGCAATTCTGTGGCAGCGATGGCTTTCAGCCAAACATGACACTCCTTCTAGGGAAAGTCACGCGAAAAAGGGGCCCAAACAAGAACTCTGCCAGCGGTGTGATGTCATTGGGTGCAAAAAATGGCCCCTAAGTTTAGCTCCCAATACAGGTTATACTGGTTTCGTTCACTTGGCAGTGTGTTGTGGTGCGTTTTTTTGGAAGCTTCTTTCTTCAATCAGAGGAAGTTTTAGTTTCTACAATCGGAAAAACATTCCACGAAGATACGCCACGAGCATTAAAATTGACATTTGAGGCTAGTTACTTGGAAAACTACTTAATTATTGATTCATATTTAGCTGCTAGCGAGTGGTGAGGTGCTCGAAGTTCTGACCCACAAAGCACTGCCAAGCGTTTTGTTGACAGGCCGAAACGCTCTCACCCGCCTAGTAAATTCATTGACCCTTAATAAACTGGACCACAGCGGTAGGTGGCACTCACTGTGCGCTCTAGGCATGATTAAAGGTTCTTGACCGACCCGACCCGTTGGTGGAAGGTGCTGTGTTAGGGAGGCTCTGTTCGTGGCAAAATGGTTTGTTCACAATTTTGTGCTCAATTATCTTTTTTATGTTATCTTTTTTATGTACTCGATTACCCGGTGGATGTGTTTGACCAGCAGTAGCAGTAGTAGTAGCAGCACCAATGACCACAGTTAGCCCGACCGAAGTAATAGCAAAAAAGAGGCTGAAAGTTTACCTTAATTATTCATCAAAGCGTCGCCACTTCTCGGTGATCTCATTTCGCTCAACCGATGGGTTAAAAGCATTTCCGCTGCCGACAGAAGGACGGACGTTAGTGGCCTCCGGGGGGGAAGTGATCGGTAGGCTTATTGTTGTGAAGGCGAGCTTTAGTGTCGCGAAAACCTCCCGTGAGCTCATTTGCACGTCCATGAATGGGTGGGCACAGTAATGCTAATGCCATGCTTTTGTCGCTTTGGTTGTGGTGCTGGCGCACAGATCTGTGGTTTGGTTGTTTTTTCGGTGCCTTTTAATTGTATCGGATTTGGTTGTTAATAGTTGGCTGTTATTTTGCAATTGGATTCAGGTCATTCTGCAAGGGTTATGGCGATTTTCGAGGTTGGATATTCGATAAGTGAATCGAGAGTAAGTTTGATTTGTATGAAATCATTCATTTTATCTGATGATTTTTTTTTATTTTTTTTAAATTATATTGGGTTTACACATTCCATGTTTACATATTTAAACGTTCACGAATTTTTTAATATCAATCAATTAAAAAGTTTGAGTCAAAATTTTTGCACAACTTTATTTTTCATTTGAGAAAAAGCCATATCCTTATCCAATCAAATATTGTGAAACAGTGAAAACGGTCATTTCAAATAATGATATCACTCGACAATAGATGGCGTTGCAAAAAGCTTTAAATACTCCTCAAGAGATGGCGCACACATCGAATGAATTATCCACTCCTGAATGTATACAATGGAGAATCGTCCACGCCAGAATGTATGCAATTTGCATACACATACTTTTGGGACGTATACAATCCGCACTACAGCTTTTACGCCTGATTGTATGCAATATAAAGTATTCATTCGTTCATTCCTAGTTATGCAAACCGCACAACACAATCTAATTGAACGAAGAAACGCGTTTAGTCGTTAAATATTAAAATTCTGTTCAATATGTTTCTGGAATTCCTATAAAAAACTGTTTAACAGAAATTAATTTTAAATGATGCCAAAATAACAGGAAGAATAAGTTTTTTTTATTCCATCCTTACTAAAAACTACCTAGCGAGTTCTTTGCGTACGGGCTGTTCTTCATATTATGTTTTTAGGATTTTAGAATGCCCAACCCCCTTGCCAAACCCCCTCCTCAAAGCATCTAAAGAAATAACAATACGTCAGAAAAAATGCTTCTCACTTAGTTTTGGAATGTTCGACACACATTTACTACGTCTGTAACCCTGAGCAGCAGCTTTGTTGACAACAGCGCGCGCTGGGCTGTTGGAAACCAGTTCTGATTCAGTTCCTGCTGCATCTAATCACAGTCCGGTTTTTGGGAAGTCGCCGGTCTACCGTTGCCTAGACAGAATCCACCCGCAGCACGAACCTGTATTCAGTCTAACGCTGGAAGTCAGTGTGAATAGAATCGCTTGTCACCGTAAAATGAACCCACTAACCAAAGACTGTCTTTCCGAGCACGATCGGCAAGTGCTGGAATCGATCCTGAATCCGTCCCAAATCGGAGGCGAGGAGTATCTGTTGCAGGAAGAGGAAAAACATTTAGACGATCCTCAAGGTATGTGTTGGTTTCATATAAGTGTGATAAGTGTTGTGTTTTATGTATGTAATCTTACATTGCATATTTGCTTTGATTGCAGATGCCAATGCAAGTGGTGATTCGCATGTGAGCGATTCGCAACGATTGGAACTCGAAGCGATAGGACTTGCGGGACAGGGTAAGCTGTCGGAGGCTTTGGAGCTGCTTAGCAAATCGATCGAAACGGCACCGGAACGCCCGGCTCCTTGGAATAATCGTGCACAGGTGTACATTTTGCTGGGGAAAGAAGAGGGTAAGTGTTTGTAATAATAACATAATGTTCAGTCCAGTTATTTGCCCCTCAAGATTTTAGCTTTTACAAGATAGTCCAACAAGGGTAAATGACAAAATCATGTGAGGCACACCTACATTGAAACTATAATCATAGATCCTTATTTTGCAAGCTGCCTTTTCGTCAGTTATGTTCGCCGGAATGTTCGCCATGTCGGACGAATATATGCGTGTAGGCAAGTTTTTAAGATCTACGTCGATGTTTAACTATTCTTCCTTAGTTTTCGTGACAAAATTGTTGGAGTAGAGATTTTGCTTTATGTTGGTTAAGAAAATTTCGATTGGACGCAGGTGGAGGATATTGGATTGGTTCACGTATTAGGGTGTCATAAGAAATTCGTATTGCGTTTTGGCGTCATTGCTTGCCGCTGCGAAGACAGTGGACGTGATTTCTGCTTCCTGATATGTTTGTTCATGTTTCCCAGGTACTATTTCACTGTTTGACCGGTTGTATCGATTTGGCCAAGCTAACGCAGCAATGTATTCACTTGTTCCTCTGTCTGTCTCAGGGTCGTTGGCCATTTGGAACTGGGTTTTCTTTCGATGTTCTGATTGTTGTCTAATAGTGCCAAGTTGTTGCAGATGCCGGAACAGGATCATAAGACATCCACAAACAGCCACACGGTGTTTGTTTTAGATGCTACGGGGTGCCGTTCTTTGATCGCTCACGCTCCTGGACGAATTTGCTTTACTTTTTTGGCCATCATGGTTAGAGTTCGACCGATAGAGGTGTCAAATTTTGTCTACTGACTCACGGGATACTATTATTGAAAGTGCAATTGACGTGTCGCCAAGATAAACCCATGAAAAATCGACAAATTGTTGCATTTTTTGTATTAATGCAAACGTTAATACCTAATTACGATAAGAAATATGGACAGATCATCATCATCGATCTTGAAAAATTTCTACACTTCAAGAATATATAGTAGTGTGTGAATAACACTGTGATTAACATTTAAACATAAACATTGAGCATAGAACAATGCATTTGTTGCTTCTTATTTGTGACAACAACCGTTGCAGGTTTAGGGCTGTTTTAACCATTGACAGGCTTGACTATCTGTGACTGATTCTATTTCCTATAGCTTGATAGTCAGTCCCCGGTCGAAATGGGACTTGAACCCGATCGTTACTAGCGAAGTATTAGTCATATACGTTAGCACACGTTGATTGGATTTGTATGATTCGTTAATACCGTTATGATTCAAATTACGGACAGCTTCAAACTCCGAACATTCATGATGTTTTTTTATTAATATTCTAATCTTTTGTCTAATTGTGCTCTGATATTTATAAAACCACTTATTTGATTCAGTCCGGAATTTAGAGCATGATTTTTTACTTTATATTATTTTTTTCAATAAGACCGCCGTCCTGTCGGCCATGGTGGTCCGCAGAACTGGGTGTCCGGACTAGTGCTGGGTAAATCGGATTCAGATTCATGAATCTGAATGAATCTTTGGAATGAATCAATGAATCTGAATCTCGATTGTGTAGATTTATGAATCTCCAAACATTCATAGAGCTTGAGCTTTCCATTATACTTCTTCTGGGCGTAACAACCTAAGTGGTCATGCCAGCCTATACAGGCATTCGAGACTTATTGGCAATACCACGCTGCCTGATAGTTTGTTTTGCTACGGGGATAAGGTCCATGCGTGGCCTGAACCCACGACGGGCATGTTTTAGCTGGGATTGTGGAAATTCAACATTTTGAAAATCATACACCTTCATTTTAATTTTAATTGAGTTATTAATTATCTTTGAGATTTGTGAATCTTTAAACACTATATTGTTTCGGACCTGTAACAAGCGTCCGTCACCTGATCTTTGTAGATCTTTTCTCCTTGTATGTTCAAATCTTCAAAATTAAAGCATTAATAAGATACTGAATTAAACAAAAGGATTCATACTCTTATTGATACGTTGAAAATTACCCATTTTCATATTTTTTAAACGACAGTCTAGCCTATTCTTCCTGCAAATTTCAAAGCTCAAAACGCAATCAATATCATCTAAATGTAAGCAAATAATATTCTCTTACATTAAAAAAAAATTAAATGTTATTCCTCCATTTCATTCCCACAGAAGCTCTCAGTGACATCGATCAAGCGCTAAAACTATCCAATCAATCGGGTCGAACAGGATGTCGTGCGCTCTGCCAGCGTGGCATACTGAAGCGCAAGAACAACGATGTCGATGGAGCTCGGGCAGACTTTGAGGTGGCCGCAAAGCTCGGTAGCAAATTTGCCCGCACGCAGCTAATCGAGCTGAACCCATTCGCAGCCCTGTGCAATCAGATGCTGCGCGAGGTGATGAAGATGTGATGAAGGGGCAGATGAATGTTGAAGGTTTTCGAGGACATCATTTGTTCTCAATCTTTAAGTTAAGTTGTAAGATGAATGAAATTAATAAAATGAAAATTTAAAAATAAACCATCCAGTAAGAAACATGTTATTCTTAAGCCTTCGTGTCTTTGCTTCACAAATAGCTGGAATTTCTGCTCATCACATCCATCAAAAATCCCATCAAGCTCACCTCACCACCAACGTTAAGTACGTGCTTAACAACACAAACAAATCTTTAACGCGGAACTGGCGGAAGCAGAAGAAAATGCATTTTGCACTAACAAACGTTCATTAGCGCCAGGATACCGGTTCCATCCATGGCAACGCTCCTTTCAACGTCTCCAGTGCTCTTAATAAAAACAACTAACTAACGATTGTGGCCCTTGTGCGGAATGTGGCTGTGAAAAACACAAGTGAATGGCCTCGTCCTAGAGATTTTCGGAGCCGTTTCTTACGGCTCATTTGATTTTTTGTTGTTGTTCGTTTGGTTTGGCTCCAAACAATGATGATGAGCCGTTAAATTTTACGACTGAAAAGTGGCTGGTTACAGTTGAGTTGCAAGAGTTGCTCCTGCTGGCTGGCGGGCTGTGGATGGCTTAATGTAATGGCTACGCGTCCTCAAGGGCAGGCCGGCCGGGCCGACAACCCAGGGTGTAAAATTAAGGACGATTACGGATTACGGCGATGATCTCGCACTGATCTTCCCCATAAATCAATCTTCCCAGTCCCGGTCCGCAGCCAGGCTGCCGAGAGAACGCTCACCCCTGCGGGCAAGGTGCGCAGGATTACGTGAGGGGAGACAAAAAAGAATGGCAAAAAACAACCGTTAATCCAGGAGAAATTGTTCTACCACAAGAAGTTGCCCCCATCGGTCAAGAACATCAGGCCACTTGCCCGAAAATCCTGAAGCCCCGCGCGTGTCGACCGAAATTGCACACGGAGGCTCCATTCACTCCTGCCCAAACACACACACGCACACGCACGCACACACGTACATGTTATTATTTGATCATATCAATCTGTAAATTTAAATTTAATTTCACTACATTAACAACTCCCGAAAGCGGAGTTTGCTCGGTTCCGGCCTTCTAAGGGAGAGAGAGTCTAAAGCTGTGCAGTGACGTGCAAAGTTCGCCTGTTTTTCTTTTTTCGTTTTTTTCTTCGAAGGAAGATCCTGTTTCTGCCCATTCTGCCCATCCTTTTCCTTCCACCTTATCGCCAGGTTCGCGCGCGGTGTAATAAAACTTAAAACAGAAATGAAATTGTCAGCAGATAAACTGAGTTTACATTTTACAAGATAATTCCACCTTGCGCGCATCGTTAACTCGATGCTCGCTGCTTCTCTGCTGCCGCCGCGGTTCACGGTGTGCTGTGCAAATTTCATGCTTGTATCGTTGTGTAGAATGGTGCTGCCACCAGGAAGCGTAACAACATTGTTGGCCGGTAGAAGGTGCAGTCCAGATGGAATACACGCTTTGTTAGCTGGAAAGCTGGCTGTTGATAGTAGCATGCTATCCCCCCCCGTCCGTGTCAGCTGTATTAAGATGATAAATGCAGATCAAAACGGGTCAAAATAAATAAAATAAAGCTTGTTTGTTGCGGAGAAATTTTTGCTATAGATGTATGGATGCATGAATGTGTAAGGGGTGATTGGTTTATTTTGAGACACAGTGTAGTTGCTATAGGTAGCAATGATTCGTCCATATAAGAAAACTTCTCGTTTAAGGACCCACACTATCATTGGGGCTTTCTGTTGTTAGCTGGTAGGCTGAAATTTCAGCCTATCAGCTGTTTGCATTGTATAGCAGTTTTCGAGCAGCTATTCAAATGGGTATAATATACAGGTGGGCTTATCCCAAGGTGTATGCATTCAGAAGACTGATTTTTCTGCTGATTCGCTTCTGCTTCTAAATGAAGATTTTAAGAGTGGTTTGTGTATTCGTCAAGCCTCCAGAAAGCTTGTTTGAGTAAAAGTTTTCACCCGTCCTGTCAAAAAGTGATGTTCAAATTTGATTATAAAAACATGCTATGAGACCACGTGGACTACATACACTTTGGTTCTAGATTCTATAACCTGATTTCTTTAATGCACCTTGGGATAAATGTAAACACCACCTTGTTTTGCCACATTTCGAGCAGGTACTCGAATATAATTGTAGCTTTGGAGGCTGAGGCTGTAGCTAATCTAGACTGAAAATTGCATTCTAGTTTTGTGTGTGGTTTTGTATGGAGTGTTTACATGATTTCAGCCTCCAACTGTCAAACTATATACAAAAAGCTGACTAGAATCGTGAAGGGCCCCATTGACGGTCTGAAATTAATGCAAAGAACTCCTTAAAAAATTTCTAATTAAAAAAAAACACAAAAATATGCCAGATATAACAGACTACACCAGACATGTCAAACATACGGCCCGCGGGCCACATGCGACCCGCGAACCCTTTGAATTCAGCCCGCGAAGAACTTTAGCAGTTACTTGAAAGACACTGAAGTATATTGTAGGTTATGAGACAGGAAAAATGGGTGTATTAATTTTTATCCACTGCGAAAAAAGATTTCAACATTCAGCCTTAATAATTCGATTAACAAAAAGTTATCAATAAGTAACTCACAGTGGTTGTTTTTTTGGGAAGCTATCCTCGAAGATGGGATGTGGCATGTGTTTAAGTTCTTGTTTGCTGGCGGCTCCTCAAAGTCGGACTCATATTTTCCCATATTTTCGCCCATTTGCTGACTTTGAAGATTTCTGGAAAATTAGGAAACCATGTACACACCACTCGGAACACCACTTTCTTCACTTAATTGATGAGGGTACTCTTTAGCAAGACTTCCGAAAAAATCAGCCCGATATCTTTAAAAATCTTGATAATCCAAGCACTTCCAAAAGCCGTGAATTGTATAACGTCTATTAGAAGTTGGCAGTCTCTTTTCCTTTAAAAAAAAGCCACATAGCTTGCGAATATTGGCCGATATAGTGCTAAAATTATGAATTATCGTTATTAGTGATTAGCGTTGTTTGAAATTCCAGCATTTGTTCTTCGTGTGTCTATATATTGAGGTGATATACGAGGTTTAAAGAACTGTCCAGGCAGTCTCAAAGTTGGCAGATATGTGAGACATTGCATAAGAATGATAAAATTTCCGAGTTAGGGCGACCGCCACTAAAGTAAAGTATGAGTAAACGTGAATTGATTTGCGTATTATAGTTGTATTTCCATATTTCTTATTTAGAACGATTCTAGATTCTAGATACATTTATAGGTCAAAGAATAAGTCCCTAATGATTTTCGCCGATCGAAAGTACCATGTGGTATAGTAGTGGGTGATGGTGAAATCAAAATCTGGACCAAATTTTTAAAATATCTAAATGATTTATTTTGGTATACAAAGGTAGAAAATCATTCACCACATAACTTACCTCCCCCCATCTTCCCAAAACCGTTCAATTGCGGCCCGCGAGAATATTTTCAACAGTAATTCGGCCCGCGACCCAAAACGAGTTTGACATCACTGGACTACACTGTCGTATGTAGCCTTGCAATCAAACAGGTTCCATGGTGTAATGGTTAGCACTTTGGACTCTGAATCCAACGATCAGAGTTCAAATCTCGGTGGAACCTACTCTCTCAGAGTTTGTGGCAATCTGGTTATTTTAGTTGATTTTTATTATTACATTTCGCCTGTATTTATGATTTAACTTTGCACAAGGTGTGCTGCTATCAATCTCTAACGCGATGGCAATTTGGCCAGTAATGTGTTGAAAACCATTTTGATAAAATTGATCTTAATTAAGATGGATAATTCCATAACGTGAAAGCGGTCCAAAAACATACCGGAAGCTACGAATAGTGCTATTCTTATTATAATATTATAACAAGGTGTGCTGCTATCAAAAAAAAAATTCTGGAGATTCTCAAGAATTTTGAATGATTAATGATTCTCTTGAGATCCACGAATATATCTTCTTCTTCTTCTTTTGGCTCAACAACCGTTGTCGGTCAAGGCCTGCCTTTATCTCTTGTGGGTTTGGCTTTCAGTGACTAATTGATTTCCCCCCATAGCAGGATAGTCAATCCTACGTATGGCGGCACGGTCTATTTGGGGCTTGAACCCATGATGGGCATGTTGTTAAGTCGTACGAGTTGACGACTGTACTACGAGACCGGCCGCGAATATATAAAAAAAGATATTTAAACCTCTAATTTAAATAAATTTAAACCTCTAACCTCTAAAGCGATTAAATTTAAACCTCTAACCACTAAACCTCTCAGGCACAAAGATATAGAAGAAATGATTTTGACACATGCCAAGAAAGTGTGCCTTCTTTGTCAATTAAATTTTGAGATTTATGAATCTTCAGAGTCATTGAATTGAATCAAACATTAAAATTCATTGAATCACTTTGAAGATTCTTTCAGAATCATGAATCTGAATTACATATCTCCAATCCAATCAATTGATGTATTACAGTCAGATGTGTAGAAAAAAGATGTTGAGATTAATGAGCAAAGTCAATTATTTGTATTGTCAAATCCTGTAAAAATACAGGATAGCCCGTACATAAAATGCACAAGTTTTTTGTTTGTTTTTGGATATTTTAGACCGATACAGGGTTTCCCACGATTTATTGGTCAGTTCCCATGATTTTTTGGTGCGTTCTCACGATTTTTTGGTCGTATCCCATAGATTTTTGGTTCGTTCCCATAATTTATTGGTATTTTCCGATTGGACATCAATACAATTGCACCAAAAAATTCTGGGAAACGACCAAAAAATCGTGGGAACGCACCAAACAAACATGGGAACCCACCAAAAATTGATGGGAACCAACCAATAAATCGTGAGAAACCCTGTAAGTTCACTTATGTCAGATATGTGTGTAACCACAAGGGCTCTAACGCTAAAAAAATGTAAACCAGTCAGTGACATTTAATGTCCAAGTAATGCACGATGTAGGCGAATTCAGTTTGCTCTACGCGAGAAAATCAGTAAAATAAATAGCGGAGGCTGTGGGGTATCATGTGCCTAGTGTGTACCGCATATAACGTATTGTACTCGATGGTCAACGTGAAAGGAAGCAAGAAAGTGGACTTCTGCTCCGATCAGCTCGCACCTCAAGGGTTGTTCGATTCGTGGAGGAAAGGCTGAAGCGAAATCTAGCACGATCCATCGGATAGTTGGCAAAAAGGCTAATATCTTCAAAAGTTTAATGCAACGATGCATCGAAGCTGATTTAAATCCAAAGTCTAGGACACGAGTAAAACGCCACCTACTAACAGACCGGATCAAAATCATTAGGCACTATCAGTAAACCCTGATAGAACCTTGTAAAGATACATTCAAGCCATCACGTGGCATTGGTTTAAAGCATTTTGAATTGGAAATAGTACTGATTGGTGTCTTAGAATACAAAAATCTTTTAGAAATTTGTACAACTTATCTGCACTTGAAATTGTACATCTGCAGATGTAATTTATACAGTCATTGACGCTTATGAATCACGTGTTTACAGGGTTTGCCTTGTTTTTTTTTGGTTGGTCAAGCAAATAATGTCAACAAACCCTTTAAATAACTGCTTGATGGAAAGAAGCGCGAAGATCGTGACTAAAATTAAATTATATGTTTTAAGTGACGATTCATTCAGATGTTGTTTATTGTGTTGGTTATAATAGTTATAGTTTAAAGTGAAATTTAATTAAAAAAACATTAAAAATTAAAATCCCATTTAAAATGGGTCTCCTGGACCCATCACATCCTTTCCCGGACCTAATTTGCTCAGGAATGAAAGTCAGTTTAGCGTCAGTTTATAGCCCATTGCCCCCCCCTCCCGGCACAACACTGTTTGCTATGCAATGTGCGCCTTAAAGCATTAAGTGATCCCGCTCCGTTTTATAGCATGTCGTTGCTGCAGATTGAACCTGTGCTGGAGAAAAAGGAGAAAGGGGGCAAGTCATCGATGGTGCATATTTCTTAGCTCCCCCAATTGGAAAGCTCCCATCCACCCCACACACACACACACACTCACACAAGGGCTCTATTTATCTTTCATTGTCTCTTGTTTTTTTTCTCGCGTGCGCGCAATGAAGGCATTCAGGCGCAAAGCCGGGAATGGGGGGAAAAATGAATTCCAAACGGAATCGGACGCGAACAACGAACAGATTGTACGATTTGATAGCCAGATTTGTACAAATTTCATTTCTGTATTATTGCTACCGTGCCCGCGGCTTACCCCGCGAGTGAGTGGTCCCGATCCGTACAAGATTTAGCATCATTAGGGCAGTAGCTGTTTGCCTGTTTGGCTACTGTTTGATGCTGGGAAGCGAAAGGGAGAGAGAGGGAGAGCGAGAGCGCCTGACAGAAATGGCCATGCCATGGCTCACCAGGGGAGGAGAGAGAGTGCTGCAGTTTTGGCGTACCGGCTACGGAACAAAGCGACCGCTAAACATATGCAACCGAGAGCCATGGGCAAGTACAAGAATTAGAAGCTCATACACACGCAAGCGCAAGCCCACAAAGAAGGGGACAAGAGCAAGGTAAGTGGAACTTCCCTTCGAACACAAAACCAATTGAAAGCCGTTTTGCTGTGTTTTGTAAAAGTCGCTTTATTGTTTCATTGGAATATCAATATTTTCCAGCCTTTCCCTCTCACACTGGTTTCCCTCTCACACCGCTGCACATCCCACGGCTGCATCTTGTTGGCGTCTTTCGAAGCGTTCTTCGCTGTTGTTCCTCTGCTACTGCTCCGAGTTTGTGAATGGAGCGAGGGAACGCTTTGCGGGATTTGGAAATAATTTTATTAAGCATAATTATAATTGAATTGAATCCATTTATTGATCAAAGGAACGGAGAGGGAGAGGGCATGCTCGAGGTCAATGCCAGATTTACCCGTCTTCATTGATAAAGCGCTGGGATGTTCGATATACACTGTAAGCGTGTGTGTTCGATGCAACTGAATGCAGGTCCTCTCCTTCTCCCCTTTCTACTCCTCTGGTTTTGATACGCGGGCTTATCAGAATGCATTGATCTGTGCAAGCAAGGCGACGTAATGTAATGTAAAGCTGCCGTTTTGTAAAAGCTACTGTGTGCGGTGTGTGTATCGCTTTTGCGAACGAACAATTTGGCCTATCGACCGACGGGGACCGAGAACCAACACATGATCTCGAATGCGTTGTCCCGTTGTCTTGCAGTAACCTCATGCTTCCTCATGCTCCCCCGATTGTACTAATTGCCTTTTTCATCGGGATCAGCACTGCAATTGAGGGAAGAAATGGTCGATGCTTATCGCTTGCTTGGTGCAGTGGTCTTCAGGGCGGACAGGGTAATTGTAAATATGAGAGGTTTCGCTGTATTTGGCATGGCAAGTGCTGATAGACGGGGTTGGTTAGATAGTGGCGCTTTCATATTGTGTTGTTTTTCTAGCTTCAAGCTTTGTTTCAGTTCGAGTTGGGTAGAAACCAACTTCATCTCCATCTTTGAGCAATGATATGTTAGATAATTCTGCCCAAAGGTCGGTACGTTGTATTTTCCAAATTTTTAGCAATTCTGTCTAAATTCTGTCCAGTAATAGGCTCAGAATAAAGGTTAAGTTCATCACAACAAATTTCATTTTTAAGGGCGGTTAGTCAAAATAAAATAATTTACAGCCACTTTCCCAAACTCGATCGAATTCGGAAACAATCGTAGCGATTGTCGAAATGACATAAAATAGTGGTTTTTTTGATGTTTTTTTTAAACATTTTATCATATTGTACTCGTAACTGAGCAGGATACTCATGAAATAAAATAAAGAAAGCGTTGTATCTAGGCAACTGCAACTATCGATCTAGTTTGGGAAAGTGACTGTTTATTAATACATTATAACACATAAAGAAATATACAAAAAACAAGCAATATTCGGAAGAGATGTATTCGTAGAGTGATATTAAAGTGAAGAAACTTAAATAGTTACCCATTGAGCAAGAATCTGTAAGCTGTCGAACATTTATATCCGTCCGTTTCTATCAAAAGACTTCAATGCAATTTAAAGACAGAACGCCTGAAAGTATGCAATACACGATTTATGTTAAATATTTCAATTAATAATATGATAAACTCATATTTTGTTATGAAATAATTTAAGAAAATAATTAGTTGAAAATATTTCATCGAGAGCCAAACGAAAAAAGAAGAAGAAGGATACATTTTATTGAAAAGGTAGTAAAATGAACTACGGACAAACGTTTCAAGCACCGTTGATATTTTGACAAATATAGCACAGGGTCAGCATCGGTGTATGTTTTACAGTTGGTTGGTTGGTTTATCCAGCCCGGTTGCCTGCCATTGCTTCTTCAAACTATAATTAATTTTTGTTTATAACTGATACTTTGTTTCTTAAATTATCGTTCGATTTTCATGTATGTTAAAAGTATGTTGACAGAAAAATACTTTCCTTAACGGAAATTGCGTGTGGCAGAATTGCAAAAAAGAGAATCTTGGCTGCAATCTCTTTCTAAGTGACCTACATTTATAAAGACATGAGATTCTGATTGTCAGTAATGATTTAAATTCCATTTGATAAGTTTATTCTGGAATCGTTATCTTTTTTATGCGGTTGTGTTTAACGATGACACACATTTCAAGCTAATTTTATTGCTCGCTCATTATCTTTGGCAGGTTTTAAACCCCGTTTCTCACTGATTTATATACTGAGCTGCTCATTAATACACTCATGTCCTTCAAGCTACTAGAAGCCTCTTACTGTCACCCAAAAGCCCACGCTATCAGTTGCAGCCGGTTTGCTGCTCTGAAAGAAAGTCCCCTTGCTTCAATGCAACCTGCCCGTCCCAAAGCAGAGCTTTAATCTGTTGGCATGGCTAAACAATCGGCCAGGGAAAAGGTTCGTCAGGCCCGGCCAGCTCATAAATTATCCCCATCTCCACATTGGTCTGCATACGCGAGCGCGCGCGCGAGCACACACGAGTACCATCTGCATCTGACTTTCCATACGATGATCGCCCGGGCGCACTTTCCCGAATCGTCGCCTCCTTCGCCGGAAAGTAATTTTCGGGGCCTTTTTCCTCCCTCAGCGCGCCCCGCGCTCAATCACCGGAATATGGTACATATCGCGCATTTTCGTGAGCAGAGTAGGCTTTGCTTCCTTCCTTCCTTTCCTTGTTTCAGCTTTTGTTTTATTTCCCTCGCTTCCCTCCATTCTGTGCATTACCCCCCCCCCCTGTTTCTTCACAAAACTTCGAATATCACTTACGACGGCCTCGGCGAACCAAGCGGGGTGAAACTAAACCGATGACTGATGTTCAGCTCGTGCCATCCGGACGGTGCGCCATGTGTCAGCGGTTGTCTTCATCTGTTTCGGTTTTTTTTTCTCTTCTCTCTCTTTTCCATCCCTTCTTCCTTTCCTCCTTCGCTGTGAGCCAAGCAGGGGCACCCGTCGCTTCTCGTTCTTCGTTCGCTTCGATCGTGAATATTATTAAAATCATTAAT
Source organism: Anopheles arabiensis (assembly GCF_016920715.1). Lineage (NCBI taxonomy): Eukaryota > Metazoa > Arthropoda > Insecta > Diptera > Culicidae > Anopheles > Anopheles arabiensis. Next base: position 67,594,354 of record NC_053518.1, on the reverse strand, counting down.
TTAAGCTGCCCCTCGTCGCGTCCGGCGAGAGGTGTTTTTGTCCTTCTACCATTGCTTTAGGGGCCTTTTTTCCTCCTCCTTCTCCTGTGGATGGTTTGTTGTTTCTTTCCTTCTCTTTCGCCCGAATCCGAGCGTCGCTGATGTCGCTTCCTCGGCGCAAGCAATGCAAGTCTTCGGGATTCCTTTCGGGGGGAGCCTTCGTCCTCGTGTGCGCTCCTTCTCGTTCCTCGCCGTTTGCGCCGCACCCAGCAAAGCGGCCGCGTTTCCAGCTGGGCACCCGGGTTGTCCCTGTCTCGCTTCACGCTCGCTCACACTCACTTTGTCCGTTGCGCGTTACAAGATGACGCGCGCGAACACCACGCACACCTGTCGGTCGCGCAGGCTGCAAAACGATTTGACCGTAAACGTGGTACCAGCAGCAACAGCAGCAGCAGCAGTCCGATGGATTGGAGAATCCTTGCACCCATCACACTCGCAAGAAGAGGGGAAAAAACGTTGCACCTTCATCTTCCGTTGTTGATGTGCATACTGTTTTTTTTTTTGTTAAAGCTTCCGGAAGCGAAGCTCGGTTGGGAGGGATCGGAAGAACGGGCGCTGCATGATAACGAGCGCTACAACGAACCATAACAAAGCCGGAGCTTTTCACTTTCTTTTCTCCGCAGCCCTAGGGGAGGGAAGTTGAAGGACAGCGCTGGGGGAGACACTTTGGGGAGACGTCACACCATCAGAATTGGTCGGGCAATGATACCAGCATCTTCCAGCACCACCAGCGCAACCGGCAAGATGCACACACTCTTCGCCGTCTGAACTTGAACTTGCCTTTTTGACGGTTAGAACACGGGCTATGAGGGTTCAGGTTCTCTCTTGGCAGAGGACGATGTTGATGATGATGGTCATGGTGGCCGGTGACCGCAAAAGGGTGCAAAAGGATCGGGCCCTGTGTAAAGAAGGACATCCTGACAAATAGGGCGATATTTGTCATGCAAGAAACAGACCACCATCAGTTTTATTTGTTTTCAAGGCTAATTTATTTCGGTTTAAAAAAGAAAGGGGGAAGAAAGGGATTTTTCATATGAAACGTTTGGTTTTGTGTAATGGGCTTGGGAATAAGACTTGCAAAGCTTTTGTAGCGATATGGTTACAATAAATTTAGGCTATTATATTCAAAAAGAAAGAATTATTAACCAGTAATATGTACCAGTTTGTTGTACTCTTTTTCCTGGGTGTTTTACATAAGATTTTTCAAGTAAAAGTACAAGTAAAAGGATTCTAAATAAATTCAACAACTGTTTGAAGTCCTGTCTAAGAAGGAAAGAGATGAGCTTATTACTATGATCTATTGTGATCTTTGTATGTTTAATATCATACCTGGCTAGTGAATGAGACTCTTCAAAGAAAACGACAACAGTATGCCATCTATGCTCGATTGATAAGACTTTTAGATGTGAAAAGTCTCACCTTTTGTTTTGTTATTGACTTTACGTTTCAACGATTGGACTAGAGTGGTGCCACCATCTTTATAGGAATGAATATTTGTAATAGAGATACGCTTCCTAGATACGCCGTTTAAGTGATCCCAAAGTAATCTACGTAAGTAGAATTTCATATTTCTCAGGCAAAATATTGGTATTTAATTGGTCTGTTTGTTTTTTTTTTATTATTGCGGCTTGGCCGTATTAACCCCTTTCGAGGAGGTATTTTGTTAAACTTGAAAACAAAAAACCTGTCTATTGTAAGCTGTATTGATTGTGTGGAAGTATGTGAAATGCAATGATTATATGGACATATTATTATAATTCATAAATGTGTGGATAATTTTAAGATAATCTATATCTAACATAGCTAATAGGTCTTGAACTGGGATGAATGGTGTCTTTTTAGAGTTTTCACTGATGCAAGGAGTTGATACCAAGTGTTTTCGTACGTTTGACACGACCACAGTAAGTGGTCAATGTCATGATGTCCTATACCATACGGACACTCTTTTGCTTAAGACAAGCCGATGCGCTGGAGATGAGCGTTTAACCCATAGTGATTTGAAATCAGTCTTGACATAGCCCTGACAAAAGAACGTCCAACCTTCAAGCCTCTAAACCACGGGTGTTTGTTAACATTCGGTAATATGGAATGACAATGGCGACCTAGATCATCTTCACTCCAGTATTGTTGCCATTTTTCTATTTAGTTGGTGTTTTAAATATATTTAGAACTTTTATACACTTAATCAGTATGTGTCTTGTGTATATTAATTTAGTTTGAACTTTACGATATTTATGACATTCAAGCGTCTTGAAAAATGTATAAAAAAAGCAAATCATTGTGCATTTGTCAATTCTTAGAGTAAATTGTACGGATTTGGCACACACACACACACTGTTGAATTTAGAAAACCGCATATCTCCTAATCCTCGTAACTCGAGAACCGCTTAACTAGAGAGCAAACTGTGCTTTTACGTGTACTATAAAAATAAGTGCTTTATAGCATCCCTTGGAGTGCTATAAAAAGTACTATTTCACAAAATATTAGTTATGTTAGTACACTTTTGTGGTTTTCTGAAGTAAAAATACAATCGTAAATTAAAAGGTAAATAAAAGATCAATTAAAAAAGATTTTAAGTAACTTTAATTAATATTTTTTAAATGTGCTTCAAGTAAGCCTCTTAGCTTTCTACTTAGCAGACGCCGAGATTTCTTGTGATACTTGAAGCCTATAGTCTCGTTATCATCCAACCAAAGCATTTGTCACGTTATCATATTATAATGGAATTTTCTGACAATTAAATAAGTCATAAAATTATGAAAATTATACTCATGTGAAAAAGGCTGATAAAATCTCTTTGAAATACTACAACTTTACTGTAAACTAGGATAAACTGTATGTTGATATTTTATGGCATATACTTTCATGTCATCTACTATCTGGAGAAAGTGTGTATGATGGTTTCAGATTATGTAGAAAATCTGGTAAAAAAGATTAAGCCTGTTCAAAAGCTTCAAAACCTTTTTAACTGTTTTTTTCGAGATACATTGTAAAAAAGCAAGATTCTCATTTATGGAAAAAAAAATAGAAGCAACACGGCCGTTTTTGGACTGTACCTTCTGAGTAAAAAAAATGTGGGAAAATTCTACTCGACGCATGTCTTTGTGTTGCTTGGCGATCCTTTTTTCTATTTCTCTATTAACTCAACCAATTTAGACACAGGTTGTTCAGCATTCCCAAATCCTTTCATTTCGATTGCACGGAACTTATGGCTAAATCTATCATTTTCACTCAATAAAAGGCGAATCCTTTCTGCCGACCACAGTATCGTGGACATTTTTCGTTTTCATTGTAACATTCCCGTTCACACGTGGAAAGCACATTGTTCTTTCTCTACCATCTATCGTCTCAGTCGGTTCCTCAGTGTAAAGGAACCGCTGTTTTATTTACCACGCAAACAACACAAAGGAAGCGCTGTTACGTTTGTCCATTTGTTCACTTGCGAGGCACGATTTTCGTTTGAAAATTCACCTGATTCGTATCAGTATCAAATCCTTAATTTATATCCTTCCCCGGGTATTAGAGTGCCGATCGAGAGCGAGAGCGAGGTCCTCGATTGCATCGTAACGGACGCATTTCTCCCCATGAGGGTCAGCGTTCTTCAGGGGTTTCTGTGTGGACACCAGGACATGGAAGCTTCCGAAGGGTGTGTTTTTTCTTCTTTATTTAATTCGTCCAGATACAGGTAGAAAGGATACAAACACACACATACAGCCATATGTACAAAACGATAACGATACATTAACCTTACCTTACGTAGGGTTTATAGAGGAAGTAAATTGACCTCCACCCGAGAGTGAGAGCAAACGACTCGGCTACGGTGCAGCGTAAGCGAACAAGAGAGTGAAAAGCAAACTGGGAAACACGACCCCTGGACACCCTCGAATCTCGAATCACCAGCCAGTCGGTAGACATTTATTTCTCCACGGCGATGCCGCCGGGCCCCGTTCGGTGTAAGAAGCGGGTTCGGAAATTCACCTGCTGACCTGAGCGAAGCTGAAACTAAAATCGAAGTGCATCCCAAAAGTGTTCAGTTGAATCCTGAAGACTCCTCTTGGCTTTTTGTCGCTGTGAAACGAATCAGGGGACTTCTTGAAGCCATCAGGACACTGGTCCGGGTTTTTATGCCCGTTTTTTTCCTGCTCGACTGCACATCCCCAAAACATGCATTCCTCAAACCGATCGGCTGGAAGCAAAATCGGATATAAATACGCAACATTGCATCCCCCGGAAGCCTGGCAAATTTCCAAAACACCTACCAATATGTTCAGACCTGGATGGAGCATGGATGGCTGGAGAGGCCGGATTTCTGAAACAAAAGGGAAAATAAGCAAACCATATGCTAAGTACCGTTTTTGGGGGCCGTACGCACTGTTGCCAGGCGGCACTGTGCGCACGGCAATCGTCAGGATTCGTCTAATTATTATGTTTCCCTTCATTTACGATGATCAGGTTTTGGCATTTTTTTGTTGTTGTAGTTGAGGCGGCGAGTCCCGTTAGATGAAGCAGCATGATTGGTGTAAATAATAATTAGAGGTGTAGTTTTTCATTGCACGTTCTAGGTGTGTTTAAAAAAATGATGAAAGGAGTTTTGAAGGGGTAGGAAAAACAAGGCTATGAATATTTTTTGTAGACTTGCACTTGATATTTGTAACAAAGTGTAACGGGAGCAGACAGTGTAATTGACCTTGGATATAAAAACTATAAATTGAAACAATTTGCTGTTTAATGGATAGCTTTTGTTGCATTTCCTGCTTAACGGTTCATCGAAAAATTAAATAATACTACATAATTTATTCCTTTCATTTGAAGTTTGTTTCATGGTTGATTATTCTCTTTTTTATTTGGTTTTAATATTTAGTTTCATTATTATTTCATTGATTCTTTTTATCTATTTCAATATTTTACTTTTTATAACTAACACTTTATTTTAGTTTCTATTGGTCAGTTATTTCATTGTTGGATTATACTTATCTTGTTATAATTATGGTTGATTTTATTATTATCCTTTTTTATTTTGTTTCAATGTTTGCTTTCACTATTGTAATTCATTCATTAATTTAATTCATTTTATCTATTTAAATATTTTAATTTTTATAACTAACACTTTATTTTAGCTTTTGTTGATCAGTTGTTTCATTGTTGAAGGCTACTTATCTTGTTATAATCATAGTTGATTTTATTATTCTTCTTTTGTATTTTGTTTTAGTGTTCAGTCGTTTCAGCATTGTAATTTAATCATTTATTTGATTTTTTTTCTTATTCTATATTTTATTTCATAAATTTAACACATAAGTTTAGCTTCTGTTGGTCAGGGTTTTCTTTATCTTCTTTCAGTAATTATTTTATTTATTTATTATATTTTTGATGCTTCTTTTTATTTTTTCTCTGTGTGAGTTTAGTTTGACATTTCTTTGTTTTTATCTAAAAGGAAACATTCAATTTATTTATTTTGCTGGAACGGCTGTGGTATTCAATGATTTTCTATGATTTAATGTTTAATTAGAACATAAAAATTGCAAAAGTAGCAATTACCATTCTCGATAACTATTTCAATAAAAGCAGATTAAACACATCGTAACATGGTACACACGTGTAAATCTCTTGTGTTCTTCAATTTGTTGTGTTGGTTGCGAATGGTTTACTTTGTAGAATTCGTCGTTTAGCCATCCGAAAAAGGGCTTTTCACCTACGCGAAGCCAAACAAGACCGCACTTCCTATAAATCTGGCGCTTTTCCAATCAAAGCACGCTATGCACTCAGCAGGGCTATCGGTAGTGCGTTTGGTGTGCGATTCAAACCGTCTTGCGCATGAATGCAGCAGCGAAAAATCAAGACGCTGCAAACTGATTTACCTTTTCTTTCGCAATGCGGTGTGTGTGTGTTGTGCACCCGAACGAACAGTTTGCCGGTTGGATTGTTTTGGTACCCTCGTACCCTATCTTGATGGTTGATGGAACTTTTTTTTAGCGGCTGCTGCTGGTGCTTCTGCTGCCGCCTCGACTACTGTGGCCGTTGCCTTTTTGATCGAGTCGGTTATTGAAACCGTTTATATGGGTCTCTTCGTTTGCCGTGCCTCCCCGTTCTCTCTGTCGACATCTTTATCGTACTCGGGGTGGCCGGCGAAGAAAAACCCGTGTGGTGACCGTATCGTATGCGTGCGTATGTATTGCTTGGTATGCGTTTTTGGCATCTTTTGCGGCGGAACGTGGCAGAAGCAGAGGCAGTCGACGACGGCTAGCCCGAGTAGCCGGCTGTGGTCGATTTATGGATACACCTGCCCTGTCTCCGTGTGTTTCCGAGGCGGGCGAGCGGACGGGCTGGAGAAGGTCCTTGGCGGTCTCGCGCGATCAGCCACTCTGCTTCTGCTGCCGCTTCCCTATCATCAGCGCACAACCGCGGCATCATCATAATCGGGGCTTCTCGTTCGCACGCACACTGCGCAAATGAGTGCGGCGTGTGCGCCGGGGCCTTCTGGCGATACGTGGTCGTCGGGAAGAGAAGCCGCCCGGTGCCCGGTCGCTACGCAAAGGAGCAGCTGATTTGCCTCCGTGATTTTGTACCGCCGGTGATTGCGAAGGCTACGGGCGTGCGCGCGCACGCTCTCTCTCTCTCGGCAACAACAGGGTCGTCGTCTTCGTCGCTTCACCGTCGTTGAAATCTTTTGTTTTTATCTCGAAACTGGCGTTTGGGTTTTTTTTCGTGGCGAGGTAGTATGTGTTTTTTTTTCTCTTCCTCTCTTAGCTCTCAATTGCTTTTTTATTCAGTGCTCTTTCTACACATTGTTTTAGGCCTGATGATATTAATCGTTCGGAAATTGGAAGCACGGTGCTTTCGGTGACGGAATGATATTGATAGAATTGGGTTATGATTTTCGAGATGGAGGCATTTGGTGTTTTATTTTTATGTTTGCCACCTGCAGAAATGAGTAATATAGATTAACACGCAGCATAATCTTTTTAATGAGTTTTTTTTTAATGATGATTTCAATTGAAAGACTTGAATATTGAGTTTGTGTTCATTGATTTATTGTTTTGTGGCTTTATTTATACTTTTATTTTACTTAATTAAAAGCAAACAATAAGTATCACTGTTTTCGTTAAATCTGAAAACGAGAATGTAAGTTAAAAATATTAAAAAATATATCAATATAAGACAAAAGTTTGTTCCTTCAGATCGGTTGAGAAGGCTTTAATTATAAAAGGGATCTAAAACGAATAAAATAATCAATGAAAAGATAAAATCAAGTAATAAAAATCTAAACATTGTACTAAACATCTTTCTAATGTATCTTCAAGTAAAGAGCTATAACAAATAAATATATTTTTGGTCCTTCAAACCGGATGACAAAGCGATACATGTTCAATTATGTAATAATATCCTTGCAATTATGAAAATTAATGTGTCATTTAATTCTTTAAACCACTCCTCAAAATACTATACGTTATTGCTTGTTTGTTGAATGCTCACAAATAGCGTCAATTTTTGGTCCCTCGAACCGGATGGACAAATATGGTGTTTCTGTATTTAGGAAAAAACTGTTTTAATTTCATTTAAAATATCGGAACGCATAAACATATCACAAATTATGCAAATAAAATGCAAAAAAAAACATCACAGTACGATATGATGATCGTCTTGACTCATACTTTCAACTCCTTTCCCTTACCATACTCCTGTGAGTCATACGCTATTTAGGGAATGAAAAATCTCCTTCCCATTGCGTAACAATGTGCCGTTTCAATCAGCAGCAAAATGGAAAAAGCCCACTATCACCACCACATACGGACGCGTAAACCAAAGGCAAAAGTTCTCTGGCAAGCAAACTTCTAGCCTTGCAGTCCCGGCTGTCGAAAGCAAGAAGCTTCCCAAGCGCTCCGATCAGCACCTCGTTCGCACGAGTCATTTGACTTTTAGTCATACGATGACTAGCGCGGCCCACACAGCACGCCCGCCATGCTCCCATATTGACCCACACAATGGCGTACACGTCGACGGCGTACAGCAGGCCGCTCCAGTATCACTCTGGCCGCCCAGGGCCCAGCAATCCGCTCCGCTCCTTTCCCTTCGTTGCCATGATAAATCAAACATTCTATGTTTCAAAACACAAATTAATATCAATTTCATCTCATTATTAACATTTTGCCGAGACTGTCCGGGCTATTTCAATAGCTTGCTCCCCATCCCCTCCTTTCCCTCCTCGCCACAGAATCGGAGCTGGACCAACCGAACGAAGCGTATGTCATAATGCAACATTAATATTCATTAAATGATATTAACAAAAGGGTGGCCCGAGCAGCAGCAGCAGCAACAGCATCGCCCGGTGCAAGAACGCCGGGTTCGGTACGGTGACTAGAGCTGCCGTGTCGTTTCGATTCATTCTTCCCCCATTTTGGACGTACACAACGGGGCGCAACATCCCGAGACTTACATTAAATTGTTCTTTGACCGGTGCCGTGTGCCCCGTGCCGCCTGCTTTAGGGTGGGGCCTGCTGGCAGCTTCTTGTGCAGCTCTGTGTGATCTTCAATTTTTCCCGAGCATCACAGAAGTGCTTTCGTGCTTGTTGCTTTTTTGGTGCGTACGCGTGATAACCATAAATTAGGCCATTCAAGGAACCGAACACACACACATATACACACACAGAGAACGAGGGCAAGTACAGGGTGGAGGGTGTATTTAAATCACGTACCAATGCGCCCTCCTGTGTTCCGTTAGGAGACGCAAGCACTCCTGCCTACATTGTCATAACAGTAACTAATTGTAGGGTATTTTTAGTCACCACCACACAGACACCAAAGTTTTAAGTGTTAGTAGGCCATGCTGTACGGTTTTGAGGCGTAAAAACCGGTCCTTTTCTTAAGATTCGTCGCTTGTCTGCGCACACGTTCGGGGAAGAGCGCAACTCCCCCCGGAGAGAAGGAGAGCGCGTACAGTGAGCGATCAGAATCCTTGGCAGCTTCCATCCGACTTTTATACGTTCGGAATACCATAAAGACTTGCCCAAAACCATCCCAACCTAGGACACAGCGAACGAGACAGAGTGCGGTGGGAAACTGGTAGTAAATGCTTAATTTGCATCGAAAACCAATCAAAAGATATTCAGGAAGAAAGGACAACTAAACCAGCGTGCAACAAAAAAAGCGCTTCAGCGTACACATAATTTATGTTATGCTACACATTCTTGGCCGTACTTGCTGCTGCTGCAATCCGTGCAGCAGGAGGTGGTTGCCCCGACGGCCCTCAAGAAAGCCGTTGCACGCACAAGGACACGTAAAAACGCCAAAGCCCGCTGCAGTGCAATGTCAAACTTTCATCGGGGCGGAAAAAAAGGCTGACCGGGCCATGAAACCACTGGCAACAATTACCATGCTTATATTGTCATTAATTCGGGAATGCACTCAATCTCGTCGACGTCGTGGTCGTGGTCGTCCTTTCCCGATTCCTGCCTTCCCGAACTTGCCACAAACACGGAGCCGGGTGATCGATTTTCGGGAAACTCGTCGAACGGGCTCCCGGTTAACGGGGCTCGATCATTTCATCATTAAAAGGGACGGCCGGAGAGACAGTTTGTGTGAGAGAGAGAGAGGGAGAGATAATGTACGCACCGTGATTGTCATTGCGACACGGAGAATGTGTTGCGCTTTAAATTTTTGGGCTTATTTTTTGATAGCTTTTGGTTGTTTTCCCTCTGTGGAAGGGATTTTTTTACTGTTGTTCTTTGTACGTTTTAATTTTTTTAAAAACAAAAACTGTCACACAGATGGAATGTTTGGATTTATTTAACAAAACAAAAAGTACAGCCCTTGACTGACTGGAATTTGTTTTCCGGGCATGTAGCTTTTTCCAATTTTTCATCAGCTTGTGAAGGATTGCTTGTGTATAATAAATGGCCGACGGGCGTGTTGGACGCTAATTTACCACCTTTTATGCATAATCTCTGTCCAGTCGCCGCAGCAGCAGCAGCAGCCCGGCAAAGACTCTGCAGACTTTCTTTTCGGCACGGTAACATCCTCACACTCACATGACACGGCATGACCGTCGCCGCGTGTTGTGTGGACATCGATCATCGAGCATAATCAACCTTCGGAGGCGCGCTGGACGCGCTGGAACGTATCTCAATCAAGTGCGGCTGCTCACCCCCTCATCGCCCCACTTTTGAAAGCGATCGCACGATCGTCCTTTGCGCAGAATCAGCGCATCAAAGTGAACCTCTGCGGGAAAGGACCACGGGTCACGTGAAAGCCTCGGCGAACAGGCAGGGGGCTTTCTCCTGTGCAAGCTGTAATCAGCGCGTTTGGTTTTGGCCGAAAAAGCCAACACTCCTGTGACGACTTCCCCGAGGAAGGAAGGACACTGATGGCACTGACCTCGTTGCGCGAAGATGGGTTGGGGAGGGGGTGAAAATGTTTATTTTATGCTCCGTTGCTGCTGGTAAGTGCTTGTCTGACGCTGACGAAACATTGATAAATAATAACCTGACGATAGCTTCGGCGCACAGGGGACGCACTTTGGGGACGCACCTTGGGGACGCTCAGAGGTCTTTCGGGTGCACCGTTTAATTGAAAACTTATCGATCATTGAACCGGTGGCGGCAGGAATCGGGGATGATGAGCGTTGGAAAATATTGTTGCCTTAGGAAAAACGGTTCCCCTTTTCTCGTTCTCGGAGACTGATGGAGAGGGGCCCCGAAAGAGGAACGCTTTAAAGTGAAAGCAATCCGTATCGCGCGCTTCGCGTTTGTCACATCACACACACGCTGATAGTAATGATGATGAAGATGGGACCGATCTACTTAAGTGACCGGCAGCGATCGATTAAAGCGAGAAGCACCGGTGAAAGGAGGGGTTTTTTGTTGATGCATTTTCTGCGAAAGGTGTAAAACGGTTCAAGGTGCAAAGGATGCAAAATGTCTGCCCGTTATTCTATCAGTTCGTAGTGCAGCAGCAGCAGCGCAATCAAAGGGTTGCCTGGTCGTTGTTGGTCGTTCACTTGTCAGAGAGAACGTATGTGGTTCACCACTGTAGGTTGTGTTGGGTAAATTAAATTTATAGTTTAATAGTTTGGCTGATCATAAACTTTACGACTGCAAAAGATTGCAGCGGCCTTTACGTGACGTATTGCAGGGGTACATCGGTTTCATGATTTTTTTGTGTGTGGCAATTTAACACAATAAACTATAGTTTCTTCTGCAAGCAAAAGTTGTAGGAAATTTAATACACAATGTAAACAACATGACATGTGAAATGCTTCATTTTTAGTTTTACTATCCGATCAAAATGCCCTTTAATTGAGTAGTCATCAAAAGTTTCATTGCAGATTGATTTAAAAAATAATATCATAGTTTAAAATTGCTTAACATTTACTATAAATGTTTTATGTTTCTTCCTTTACTAAAAAGGATGAAGTCACATCTTACTAAATGGTTTAAGTAAAATTAGTCTGAGGATCACTATCCGTTTCTTTTCTTTTTATCTTTTTATTTTTATTTATTTTTATTTATTTATTTTATTATCTTTTGTTTTCTTTTTATTAAATCCTTTTAATTAATATACAAATTGTTGATTTATGAATTGTTTGACTTTAGATTTAAAATTTCCATTATTTTAAAGAAGCTGGCACTTCAATGATTTAGCTGAATTGTAAAACGTTGTAAAACGTTGAAGACGTCGTACAAACTAATGATGAGAAAAGAAAGGCAAAAATCCGGAGTCGATTCCGATGCTACTCCGATGATTTCGGAACCGACTCCGAAAGGTAGGTCCACTCAGCATTATTCGGAGTCGTTTGTTATCGTCTGGAGTCGTCCGGAGTCGCCCAGATTTGGAGACATCCGGAGAAGTTCGGAGTCATCCAGAGTTATCCGGAGCTGTCCGGAGCTATCCGGAGTTATCCAGAGCTGTCCGGAGTGGACCGGAGCAGTCCAGAGTCATCCAAAGTCGTCCGAAGTCATGCAAAGTCGTCAAGAGTCTTTCGGAATCGTTCTGAATCGTCCGGAGTCGCCCAGATTGTAAGACATCCGGAGAAGTTCGGAGTCATCCAGAGTCCAGAGTTATCCGGAGCTGTTCGGAATTATCCGGAGTGGACCGGAGCAGTCCAGAGTCATCCAAAGTCGTCCGAAGTCATGCAAAGTCGTCAAGAGTCTTTCGGAATCGTTCTGAATCGTCCGGAGTCGTCCGAAGTCGCCCTACGTCATTAAGAGTCGTCCGGAGTCGGCCTGCGGAATAATAGTTTGTATACAACGAGTTGAAATGCCTGATTACAAGCACATTGCGCTGAACGGTTAATTGTTAATTGTCGGTTAATTATTGACTCCGACTGACTACGGTTCTTTCGACTTCGAACGGCTCTGGACGATTCTGGACGACTCCGGGCGGAAGTAGTGGTTCGGATTTTTGCCGGAATCGGAATAGGACTAACAATAGCCGGAATCGGATCAGAGTCGTGGGTGCGCTTCAGGGAGTACATCACTAGAACAAACCCAGCGAACTCTACAGGTTGATGAATGAACTAATGATCATAATATATATAATTATAATTTATTTAAACATAATCTTAAGCATAGTTCATCAATCACTTAACGCAAGAAGGCATTTTTTGGACACTCCCGCCCTTCTTCTTCTTCTTCTTTGGCTCAACAACCGATGTCGGTCAAGGCCTGCCTGTACCCCCACTTGTGGGCTTTTGGCTTTCAGTGACTAATTGATTCCCCCCCATAGCAGGATAGTCAGTCCTACATATGGCAGCGCGGTCTATTTGGGGATTGAACCCATGACGGGCATGTTGTTAAGTCGTACGAATTGACGACTGTACTACGAGACCGGCTCCTCGCCCTTAATAGAACCAAATATATTGCTGAAAGGAACCACTTCACTAAATGGAAAATCATCAAGAAGTACGATGCAATTTTCTATTAGTATTCCTTGCAATTTAATAGTAATACCTGAGCTAGAATCCCCAGTGTGATTTTCGTACGAATAATTATCATTGAACACTTCTTTACTTTTTTCGATTATAATTGTTAAATTTGCTGCATTAGGGTTTTTTCAATCAGAGAATATTCAATTATCTGATCAAATTGATCGTTTGGTATGAAAGTGAAATCAATGACTGCATGGCTTTCATTGATTTTACCGCCAAAAATACATTGGACAGTTAATTTCAATGCTACCGTTTCTTTAAAATCAATCAAACAAGTTAAAACAAGTTAGGATTAAAAACACTTCCGTTATGATTTATGAAACTATTAACCGTCAATTGACTATTGAAAGTTTGAAAACTCCAGCTCAAAAGCAACGATAATTTTCAAATCAAATTTAATTCATACCATTGCCTAAACGATCTCAAATGATAACCATTTGCAAAACATATGAGACTGCACACAAACGCACCCCAAAGAGCATCTGCTCACGTTTTAGCATAACTAAAATCATCCCCCCAACCGTAATGGCTAGTCTCTCGGCTAATGTCATAAATAAACGGGGCCCGATCGACACACCGAAGTGTACATTTTATTGAGACGTTACACGCTAAGCAACTGCACATTAAACGAAATTTAAAATCAATTCGCAGCGCATTACAAATGCACTCTCTAATTGCATTTGCCTCCGAGAGAAACAACGGCAGGTTTCCTAGTGCAATGCGGTGGAGCGGTGAGTACGTTTGATGTGGTGAACGGAAGCTACCGGGACCACACGGCAGCTTCACCTGAACAAGCTCTCTGTTATGTCCTGCTGTCACCTGCTCTCTTTGTTTTTTTTTGTCGTTGTTTTCTCCATAAAACTTTACGCCCAGCAGGCAGTCCGAGCTGTGCTTCGAGCTAATCGATAAAGCAAGAAAGCGTCAGGGAGTACAACGATGCGCAAAGGGTTATAATTTAAGGCACAAATGCACGCACATGCACACGCACCTTTTAGCGCGCACACACACACTGGAGGAGCATTGATTGCGGATTGCTGGTGCGCGCTGTCAAAACAATTATTACATGTGCGACAACAATGTTGCCTGAGCGTCATACCAAATGAAGCACAACCTGCCTGCCACCCGAAAATTATGAGCTTTCGTCGAGGACACAAGGGGCTTGGCTGAGTTTTCCCCCCTCACAGTTTTTCGATCATCAATATGTGCCGACTGCCGGTGTGTGTATATGCATTCCTTCGCGCCACTCACATACACGGTACGTGTCGGATCGGCATCCTTCGGCTGGCTGAAGATGAAAAGCGCAGCTTCCCAGTTTTCACCGGCTTCCGCGTCAAAGAGTGCCGTAACCGAACCGCATAAGTCTCAGCCCGCCTTTCTGGTTGCGGGAATACAAAAGCGCAACCGCGCATCAATTAGTGGTAGTGTGCCTGGTGGACACTCCGGCCCCCGAACGGACGGCCAGCAATAATTAGCTGCCAAGCTGGTGATGAAACCATTAAACCCGTTGCATATGGCATGATTTTGATGCTGTCCTGCATGCCTGCACAAACCAATACTGTCCCCACCGCAGTGTACTGTGTCCCGTTCCTTGGTGCTGCGAGTGTGGTGGAGCCTAATTGAATCGTCACATTATCACACGTCCAGCCGAAATATCGACAAGTGATTGAAGCCCGCTTGCGGCTCGAACTGGTGCCGTGCCGGCACGATAATGAGCGTGCACCGGTACCGGAGTTGAAGGATTTGCTGTGTCGTTGTCGTCCTCGTCGGCATCACGTACGCACGGGACGTGGCGTGACAATTTGCGTAAAGGGAATGGGTTCCGAAAGCGTTTTGTGTTATAAGCCGACGAGCGAGGTTGCTCCTGGTTATTTTTTTTTTTGGGAGAGAGAGCTGAAAATTAGTTTTCAATCACTCGCTCTTCGATCACGAACAATTATTTGGCGGTAACATAATTAGTGACATTCCTTTGCACCTGACGGGGGCACCGACAGTCGATAGTGGGTCATGCGGGATAATTTTGTTTTTATTGTAAGGAGTTGGACGGACAAGCTTTGCAGGAGAATTAACATTGAACAGGGCTGAGTTAACTTTCATCGTTGGGAATTTAGTTTTATTTTTGTGCTGGAAAAAAAACTCTGTCTCTTCAAATACACGCGATATAACGGTGGGATAGGTGCTCGTCATGAAGGATCATAACATTTCAATCTAACCTTATCGTTCAGATGTAATCATTAGGACGAAAATTAATCCATAAAAATCATTTAAAAATTACCTGATGATTGATTAAGAGTAATTTGTTAACTTTTCAAGAATAGGGATTGCATAAATTCGTTCACCCTGCGGGCCAGTTTTTGCAGACAAAAAGTTATACTTTTTATGGTATTCATCATAGAAGAAGAGCTAAAAAATAATGTTTTACATGAATATCCCCGATACATCTGCTTCTACATGAGAATTTGCTATTTTATTTTGTTTTTTTTTTTCTAAAACAACCATTGCAAAAAAAAAACATTAAAAATGTAAAGGAATGAAGGCATATGAATCTTTCACAGTAATTTTCCATTTATTATTGATTTGTATTGTTTGTTAAACTGTCCAAAATTTTGGAACTTTTCTTAAAAGAGTTAATTTAAACCTATGATAAAAAACACTTTCATTCAGGCGAATGATAAATCGGGATCTAGGAATGGATCATTATAAATAAGGCCACTTCTAACTCATTAACCGTATTTGCCAAGGATAGATCGAAATGTATCCCAGTTTTGTCGAAACCCTGAAATATAGAGAATTTATAAATACAGTGGAACCCGAAAACGAGTTTAATCCGTTGCAATGACTCACTCGTTATGCGGGAAATACTTTTTCACACAATTTGTATGAAAACTGAAATAATTGTTTACAGGTCAAGTAAAGTACAGGTATATAGCAATTATATGCATCACAAACATATAGAATGCCTCCAAGTGGCAACAGTAATGCGTTGATCAATTCTCAGTATCGAAATACTCGTCTTCACGAGCAAGTAAATCAAGAATGCATGCAAGAACACACTCATCAATACACCTCACACTTGTGAATCACACGCTTTTTAGAGAGGTACTCTTTTTTTCTCTCTCTCTCTCTCTCTCTCTCTCTCTCGTTGGTCTGCTCACGATAGAGCACGTCTATGTGACATGGCCCGGTCAACAATTATTCTCCAGGATGCTCGGCCTATGGCAGATCCATGCAGACATCCGATTTCCGACAGGTCTCGCTTCACCTGGTCCAGCCATCGAGTTAGCTGTGCTCCCCTGCGCCTTATGCCGAACTGGCAATCGCTGTCGAACACCTGGTGGGGCATGAGTCCTGCCATCGTATCCTGCCAGCCTTCGCCACCGTTAGGATGCTCGGTTCGCCGTTAGCGAGGTGCACTACACACTAAAATCCACGTCCAAAATCCACTTCCACGGCCGAAGTCGACGAGAGCCTCTAATATTGTCAAATAAGAACGCTGGAAATAGAGCAATTAAACTGAAAATACAACTCTCAGTTCCGCTATCTGATCTAGAAAGAGTTATCTGGACGTAGAGTGGACCCGTCTACCGTCCGTCCCGACTTTTTTCGATTTTTGTATGACCTCGTGAGTAGTGATGGGAATAATGAAGATTTCGTCGGAATCGATTCCGACTAGCTCCGAAGTTTTCTGTAATCGATTGCGGATAGTATGTTTGGAATCAGTTTCCGGAATCGATTCGGGAATCGGGTCCGAAATTGGCTCCGGAATCAAAATCGGCTTCGAAATCGGATTGCGATTCCCAGGTCGACTCCGTTTACGGAGCCGATTCTGATTCCAGAATCGATTCCGGATTCAACTCCTATTCAGGCTATTCAGGCTAAAACTATTGAGTCCACTATAATGAACATATTCGTTTAACGTTCTACTATTTGGGATCCAAGTACATCTCGTTGAAATAATTAGATTAATGTTTCATCATAAAATTGTTACACATGTTGAGATTTAATTAGATTTAATTTAATTTGATGATTCTTCTTTTTCTTTGGCACAACAACCGTTGTCGGTCAAGGCCTGCCTGTACCCACACTAGTGAAGTGAGCTTGGCTTTCAGTGACTTATTGTTACCATAGCAGAATAGTCAGTCCTACGTATGGGGGCACGGTCTATTCGGGACTTGAACCCATGACGGGCATGTTATTAAGTCGTACGAGTTGATGACTGTGCCACGAGACCGGCCCCAATTAGGAGATCGATTAGACCAGGGTGTATGACAAATGGCTATATGCTTGGATACACCTTCAGGATGTCTGGGAGATGTTTTCCAGCAACCTGCATAACAAGGCGAAAAGCTCAGTGTTCTTGGGGATCCTCAGGAGAATAATAAGTAAATTTATAAATTGTCAAATATCGGGAGGGATCGAGTGGACGATAAACTATCTCTATCGACCGAGAATGCTAAAGAATTGTTTGCCAACTCGAACATTGGAATATGTCCATTGGAAAAACTGTTCAGTTACCCAACGTCGGACATGAAATGTAACGGATTTCTAATGGATTTTGCAACTCCATGCCACAGCAACGTTCCGTTCTTTAACTAAACCGTTAAACGGCTTTAGAAAAAAGGGCTCTCCTATTTCCTTACAACAGATTTCTTAGAGCCACTCTGGGGCAAAAAATAGCGTGGCACATAATATCTCTTGCACTGACTGGGTTCTAATTCAATTAAAACGCAGCTCTAGGTTCTAAACCGTCTACTCGTTCGGATTAGACGAAGCCGAACGAAAGCAAATCTTACAAACAAACCCAGACTGACTACGTTGACCTCGGTATAGATTTTGCTTATAAGCCGGCTGCTTAAACTTAAAACAAGCGCAAGGAAGAGGAAGGCACAAAACAGGACTGATTGGCGGCGTCTACCGCGTAAACGGTTCTCGGGGGGAAGGAGCACGTTTTTTTTCCTGCGACGACCATCTGGACGGTTTGGTGGCCGATTAATTCGTAGGACACGTATCAGTACCCGTGATAATTATACACAGTTCAACTCGATCAAGCTGTACGTTTCGATTAAAAATGCAAACCCCCCGCGAGAAGAAAGTTTTACCTCCCCTTTTGGCTGAGGTTCCCCCAAAGCAGCAGACACACAGATCATACCACGTCCAGCTTTTTGTTCGCTGGACGTGGTATGTTGTAAGACATAAAGAAAAACCTTCAAAAATATACGCACATACACACACACACACCCGCTCGTACGACAGTGTTAAAGAGGCATACGTTTTAGTTGTGGCATCTGCCAGCTGATGGTCAAGGCTTCTCGTATTTCCTGCTTCAATCTTATCAACCGACTGCGCCGTGGAATGTGGACACCGGTGGCCGGGTGCCAGGTTTATTGCAACATTGTTGCATTCGATCCGTCCTCGGCCGTGCTGACCGAGTGGAGAGAAGAGAAAGAATGGTTGATGATTATACAACTCCACGGTTTCGCCTGCTTGTTGGTCCGGTGCTGGGTTCTGCTTCTGCTGCTGGGTTTATTGGATTCTTATCGGTCATAAACTTGATTCTTGGTGAAAAGTTTGGAAAATTAACTCATGCCTGTGTCCGTCCGTCCGTCTGTCGTCGGTCTGGTTGGCCGGCCGGCTGATGATAAGGGCGTGCAATAATAATGTTAATGTTTGACCCCTTGACAACTTGAATTGTAATTGAGATTGTTTCAATGCACGTTGAATAATTCATTTTTTTTTTTGCTAAAGGAAAGAGTTAATTGGGTGCATTTGGTATCATTTTGCACTCTTGTATAAATTTAGAAACATGATTTAAATATCAAATAGAGTTAAAACAGGAGGTTCACAGCTGTTTTCTCATTACTTAGCTAGTTGTTTGATGGTTGTCAGTAAATGATACCTAAAAGAAACCTATCAAATATGCTGTTTGAATCAGCGACATTCTAAAAAATTTAGACAAAGAAAATAGTACCTAAGTGAAAAAAATATAAGTCCAAGCCAGGGATCTCCAAACATTTCTATTGGCGGGCCGTATTGCTTCACAAATACGGCCCGCAAGCCTTAGTTTCAAGACCTCTTGTCAGTGGGAAAAGGTTTGGCACGACGACTGTAATTAAGAAGACACTGGAAGAATCTGCAGAGATTTTCAACATATCATCGGGTAGCTAACCTCGACGGAGGGGTATGTTCCTGAAAAATCAGCTTAAGGAAGACTATGTTATTGAAAATATTATTCTGTTGTTGGTTATATTGCTATTAAATTTGTTTATTTTAAATATTTTATATAATTATAAGATCCTACCTGTACTTGGCGGATGTTTGTGTAAGTACTACGTTGCCATACATGGATGCCGTACGTTGTGGCTGGTAAGCTAATCTACTTCTATACAGCAAATGTGTTTTTTGGACACTGAAGAGAATTACGATTCAGCAAAGGGTAATGTTTTTTTTTTTAGTAAAGTAATCATTTGAGTTGAAAGCTCCTTAGCGTTATGGTTATATAGGAGCTTGTTATCTATGATGTGGCCCAGATATTTCACCTTCTGAAGCCAAAAGATTCATATTCCATCCACAATTAGTTGATGAGTAGTGGGTTTCACTTGATTATGTCTTAGGCGATGGGGGACAATCATGGCTTGTGTCTTGGTATTATTAACTCGGATCTTCCATTCCGAAGCATTGCCTTGCAAGATATCCAAGGATCGTTGCGCAATACGCCTAAGTTCGGCTGGTGTTCTGCCTTTTGATGCAATAGCCGTGTCGTCTGGGAACAGAAACAACTCAGCTGTTCGGAAGAACAGGAAGAACTCAGCCGGAAACAGCAAATATAGAAGCGGCCCCAGAATACTGCCTTGTGGTACGTGTTGTTTATTAAATTTAATTTTCTGTTAGGCTAATTTGGAAATGAAGTATAGGTAGTAAAAAGTAACACGACTGCAAAATAGAGCTACAATAAAAAAATGTAAAAATTGGAGATTTGAGTTGTATTTTGTGAGGTTGGTCTTGTTGACCTAGATACAGACGTCAAATACAGCATGTCATGGGCTCAAGATCTA
This sequence comes from Anopheles arabiensis, assembly GCF_016920715.1. Lineage (NCBI taxonomy): Eukaryota > Metazoa > Arthropoda > Insecta > Diptera > Culicidae > Anopheles > Anopheles arabiensis. The sequence goes on along the minus strand of NC_053518.1, from coordinate 67,574,346 downwards.
ACTGACTGCTTAATCGTAATAGTATTAAATGCATATTTTTTTATATAGTACCCATCTTTATATGATTCGTGTCAAAATTTGACGTCTGTATGTCAATTAGTTTGTGAGACAGAGCGTCTTTTGTCAAGCAACTTTTGTTATTTTGTTGTTCCACCAAGACAACGCACCGTGCCACAAGTCATTGAGAACGATGGCAAAAATTCATGAATTGGGCTTCGAATTGCTTCCCCACCCTCCGTATTCTCCAGATCTGGCCCCCAGCGACTTTTTCTTGGTCTCAGACCTCAAAAGGATGCTCGCAGGGAAAAAAGTTGGCTGCAATGAAGAGGTGGTCGCCGAAACTGAGGCCTATTTTGAGGCAAAACCGAAGGAGTACTACCAAAATGGTATCAAAAAATTGGAAGGTCGTTATAATCGTTGTATCGCTCTTGAAGGGAACTATGTTGAATAATAAAAACGAATTTTGACAAAAAAATGTGTTTTTCTTTGTTAGACCGGGGACTTATCAGCCAACCTGTTACGCATGATTATAGTATGCGTTATCGGATTTTGCATCTGATGTCGCTGATGCTTACCTAACAATGCTTAATAAGTCATTCAATCCACTAGTTGCGTTGTGCTTCATTAATACATCCAACAATTAGCACAAAATAGTCAAAATTTGTAAGTTCACACTTTTAGCTGTGAGTGCCTATACGAGAATTAACATGTAAGGTAGTACAGTTTTTAATCGATCGAACGGCTTGTAGATTAACTTAATCCAATAAAACAGGCTCAACTCAAAACACTCCAAATGCAGACCTTTTAGGTTTTCTTGAGATGCGAATTAAGAGAGTCATACTATGTTACATCGTGAGATCCGTCACAGTTATTCTTGTTGCAGTAGTATGATTACTTTGATCCACTTACGGATGCGTTTGCCTAACTGATCAGACTGATTTATCATACATATCTTCTTGATTCAGGTAAACTGATTGACTTCTAATTTTCAGAACAGACTGAAACACAGTTAAGTTCATAACCTTTGCAAAAACTTTGAAATCAAAATGTTCATTAAAATGTATAACAACACCATCCTGGATCGAACTTCCTCTATTGCCTTAGGTTTTTAATGCCCTCCAGTTTAAAGTCTAATGAACAAGCCTTTTTTACCTTCTGGTGCCTCCTCATCGTACCTAGAAGTACCTTTTGATGAGCTTCTTCATTTGCTGCGTATTCTCGCCTTGGTGCGGCACACCAAAACCGCAAAAGAACCGAATCCTTCCACCGAAAAAAAACCCGTCCGCAGTAGCCGTCCCAAGCCGAGGTGCATTGCTGCTTAATGATACCTATTAAATTTGGCGATTTAATAACAATAACAGCCCCGGCCCGGGTCGGATCCCGCGGGTGCTTTAACCTCATCTTAGTGCATCGGCGGTGTTCAATCCGCACAAATCGATTATTATCCAGCGTGCCTGCGTGGATCTTGTGCAAGGGGAACGCGAGACCCAAAGCAGCTTGGATTCTCCGCTGATCTGATGGCGAAATTTTTGGCACACTTTAGCTACCGACGAACGAATTGCACGGTGCTGCGCCAGTTAAAACATGCCTTCCGTTGAGAGGCTGAAGTAGAATATCAGTCATCAAACAGCGTCGTAAGCCGATAGGTAGCGGGCAGAAAAAAAAAAAACCCTGTTGAGCGGGGAGAGAAAATGTTTACGCATGTGCCATGGACAGTGGATAATATTTGCCCTTGCAAAACCAGCCATAAACCATTTCGTAACAAAATGAGCAGCCCGACGCACTGCCCACCGCAGCCTTGGGCCTTCTGAAGTCTCCGGAAGGTTTTAGCGCCCGAGGTTGTATACTAATTTTGTACCACCATTTCTCGAGGGGCCAAGCGTCTGTAACGTCTAACCGCTTATCCTTTGGAATTGGGAGGGAACGCTCCAAAGATGCTCGCCGCGGCGGGGGAATTGCATCTCTTTTTCTGCTCTTTGAGGAGCGTAACAAACGCACATGCTTCATTGACGAGCGGACAAGAAGTCAATAGCATTTGCTGCCAGCGAGCAAATCGGAGCAAGTTTTTGTGTTTTGTTTTTCGGGTTGTTCGTTTGCTTTTATTTCCTCCGATCCTCCCCAGAAACGAGTGCATTTTTCGAGGCGTATACGCATACCGTATGTGTTTTCGGCGCTCGGCCCTTTCGGGATCGGTGTAATGGGGCTGCTGCTGGTGGTGTTGCTTTTTTGCTCCACGTTCTTTTGCTTGCTCTTGCACACTGTTACGGATGCTTCCGAGGATGAGCATAATTATTGTTTATTATCTTAAATCACTGCCTGTGCACTGTGCACGTTTGAAGCGCGGTGCTACCATCCGTTTCCATCGGGCGTTTCCTTTGGCTCCGTGCGTCCAATTTGGCTGGTTGCAATTGCATTTTTGCGTTACTGCGTAAGGCAGTTTTTTTTTTGCTTTTTCTGCCTTGTTTCCAATTTGTAATCTGCATTGCATTTGCGCCCGGGCAGGCGCATTAGAAGGAGCGGATGGAACCGGAAGGTGGCGGAGGATGAGCCATGGCTACGATTATAAAACCAGAGTCAATGAACTTGGCTTTCAAACGTCATGTTATATTTTTTTGGGAGCAATTAGCTTACGTAACTGGTTTGCGGGCAAGTGCGGTTGGGTATGGACAGAGTGTTTTTTTATCTCATATTTTTATGTGTTTTAAAATGTGGTTCTTGTCGCAATAATTAAAATTTTGTGTGTTTTTGACTTACTAACATCTGAAAGAATCATTTGTAGAGCGTTCCATGACGTTTAAAGCCTTTAAAGTGGTGTTTTGAGACGTTGGTTTGAGAATAGTTAAGAATATAATGTTTTACTTATAGAATTATGGTTAAACAAATTATAGATTTGTCTTTAAAGTTATAAGTTCTGTTATCCAACTTATGAAGTTATTAAATGTAACTTAACACAGTTTGAAATCCCCTTGATCTCTCAAGCTTATATGTCTTCATGGATTACGTAATTCATGGATGCACCCTTAAGGATTGATGCCGCAAAACATACAATTCTCGTGCAATATTATATTTTCATGGTTTATTTTGAGTAAAATTTCACATTTTAGGTGAATGTATTGTGTGTTAGTATAGAGCTTGTATAGACCTCGGAAAACCGATGTTGTTTTTGCAGAATTTACAGTTTTTGTAGCAACATTTTCATTTTACTATTATTTCTCTATTGCCTCAGTTACCATTAATTCTCTATGCTTCCAATTTATGACGTGAGAAACATTAGCTTTTCCTTTTAAAAGTACGATTTTTATGTGAATTGCGTACATGGTTTGGTATAGAATTTGTTTTTAAGTTTTACTAAAATCACAATATCAAAAATATAATAAGATCTATTTAGCGGTTAAGCTTTTTTTATGGTAAAAAAATAAAATTTAAACATTCGAAAAGAAAGCAACGATCGCAATGGAAAATTATCTATTAAAAAATGCGTATTTACTGAACGTTTTGCTCGCCAGAATAGTGCGCTCGTAGCTCCTATCCTTAGACTTTTAATTTGAGCTATAAATCTCACATAAATTCTCAACTATTGCCTTATAATGAGTCATCATAGCAGCAGTAAAAGCTTTCTTTTTTATCATCCCATCCATCTTGAAAGCGCTACAACCACGAAAAAGGAAATCCCAAAATCCGTTCCTAGCAGTCAGTCCGCGACACGTTTTACTTTTTGTGTGTGTATTTTGCTTTCCATTGAACTGTGAACCAGAATCTCTCATCGAAGATAAATATGTTATTTTAATTGCCTCGTCAGCCGGCATCGAATCGGCCAACCAATCCCGAACAGCACAGTCCCGCGTAACAGCTGATCGATGAACGCCAAACCGGGAACGCCAAATCCAGCACAGCCGACCGGGACCGGACCGTGTTGTGGCTGTCTGCGCGCGGCGAAAAAAAAGGACGACCTTTGCCGCGAAGGAAGTGACGGAAATCGATTATAAACTGTTTCGTCGAATCTAATCTTGCCCGGAAAGAGGAAATGGCAGATGAAAGCCAGATTCGGGGCACGATAAGCCCCAGCGGCGGTACCAACGCGTCGGTCCGGAGCAGTTGCTGGGTGCGTGGTTCGTCCGAGGCGCGAGTTTCCTATTGTTTTTGCTTTGTCGGAATTTTCGGTTCGATCGGGTCTGCGGGTCAGGGCAGCATATCCTTTCGGGCTTATCTTTCAAGGTAGCTTCCGGGTGGAATTAGAACGTTTCGTAGACGATGGAAAGCAGCAGCAGTTTTTGGAATGTTCGTATGGGATTATTCTGATGGAAGTTGTTGTCTCTGATTATATTCGTATCGATGTTTTAGAACACGATCATGTTGTTTCATTTCATTTCAATTATTTTGTGTACCTAATTATTTAACAAAAATATAAGTTGCTTATAGCTAACATAAACTATGGTAGTAGGTGAAATATGGATAGAAATAGAGAGGATGGAAAAGGTAATTTATAACGGAAACTAAAGAAGGAGAAGGAGAACACTAGCTGGAACTGGCAGCAGTCCGAAGCCTAGATCTAAATGACGCCGAAGAAATGTCATGATCGAATAAGTGGAAAGAATCGTTGAAGCGTCTGATGCTGTTCAGAAACGGATCGCTCATACCAAATTGGGTTCGACGTCAAGGGATGGCTAAAGGAGGACAATGTCTTAGTAGACGGGCAGGGACATAAAAGTCGATAGAGAAAAGGAGAGGAGGGGTGTCGACTGCATGGAATAGGATGGAGGTGATAAATAAGGATTGGGCTTGAGTACGTCGTGATTCGATTGACTCAAGCCCAAGAAATTGAAGACAGACAGCATACGGAGAGAGTTCGTGACCAGGACCAAGGATCCTCCGAATAGCAAAACGTGTGAACGCTTTTTGCACCCGTTCGAGTCTGAGGATGGAGGAGGGAGAGGAAGTTGACAACACTATGCGCCCGAACTCTAATATTGGCCGTCTGACTAGACTGCAATACAAAGCCTTCAAGAACGTTGGGTCCGAAAACTCGGACCCGATGCGGCGAAGACAACCCAAAGTTCCATATGCCTTGCTAATTACTTTGTCTTCGTGCAGAGCAAAGCAGCTTATCGTCTATCCAAACTCCTGGTCTTTTACTGACGATACCCTTTGCAGACAGTCATTATTACATATAAAGCCAAAACGTATTGGATTGAGAGATCAACAAAAAGAAATGGCAGAACGTTCAGGAATGGTTACGAATGGTTTATTGGTGAGCTTTTGTTTTTAGTTGTTGTATTACAGTTTCATTTCATACAATACAGTTATAACATATTTTTGATTTTTATAAGTTTTACTTTGTTATCATTTTAGATGTTTGAGAATTTTTCATGTTTTGCATTTTTAGTTGTGTGGTATTCTTGTAATTTCATATTTTATTGCTTTTTGTCTGTCTTAGGTAATGTTATAATTTTATCTTAAATTCATCATTTATTCTTATTTATTTATATCACTTTTTGCAATTTGCTCAGACAAATTGTTAATTGAAATGTGAAAAACATGAATGAGGCCGATTATTATTTTTCCTGTTTTAAATGTATATCGCAGCTCACACAACATACGAAAACAGAACCAAAAACACATGGTCACAAGACATGGTTTATCAGTATGAAGCGATAACAGAAGCAGTATGATTAAAACACGCACAGCGGCACGCACCATATGATCGTAGCAGCTTTTCCGAGCTCAACAGTACATGATAATACTCACTTTCTTTACAACGCCCGGAACACATTTGACCCAGTTTCGGCGCGCGCATCCGCGCATTCAGGATAAAACACCGGCAGCTACACGATCTGTCGCATCGCAAGCTATCAATTTAAGCACGATCGGCCATTAGCTAGTGCCTCCCATGCTGCTGCACTTACCGGGCGCATTACGCTGACGAACAGATGCAGGACAGGCGTGTGTGTGTGTGCGCGGCAGGCACACTATTGTTCACTTTCCTTCGCAGTATCATCCGACCTTGCATTCCATGTTTTGTGCCTAGGCTGTTGGCAATTATGACCGATCCCGAAGCCTCGATCGATCACCTGCCAGCCGCGGTGACCACACGCGCGTGCGCGCCTATATCCGTTAAAGACTTCCGACTTCTGGGGTCCATTACAGCACGCGGCTAGAGCGTTACATAAACAGAGGAAAGAGCCTAGACCGATCGCGTAGATCGCGCGTCGGTAAGGAAAACAAAAAAAGATCGTTGGCAGCCGGTTGGCACTTATTGGTATGGTGCGTGTTTGATAACAGGTTGCTGTGCTGCAACTGACGAATGCACTTCCAATCCATTTACATGCCACATGTGATCGGCAAAACACAAGCCGCGACAACCGAATTGCTTGTTATCGGTGGCTGGCAGACTACTACCCCGTTCTTCTTCGGCGCTCGCCGTGTTTGTCTGTCTGATAATGCTTCTCATATTGAGCGTGTTTTTGTGTGTGTAGTTGAACATTTGAACACGTGCTTCTGCTACACCTTTCGCAAAACCGAAAAAGTGCATCCATAATCCTGCGCAATGGCATGACAAGACTTTCGCGCACATGTTCGCTGTCCCGGTGACGCCTCTGCCCCCTGCATGGATATGAAAGTCGTCCGACCGGGTTAAGCACTCGAGGGAAGAGGCAAAGGAAGGAAAAGCTGTCGAACTGTGAACGGGAAATGAGGAATCGATGAAATCGTGGCAGGCACCACCCTTTTACTTTAGGTGTGGGGTGGTTCTCCAGTTGACATTGCTTAATTGTACGGCAGTAATTAAAACTGTGAAACGGTGCGAGCAAGAGCTTCTTCAGCAGGCGACAAAGTTGCAGCCCAATTTATCATCGCACCATTGTGCGTGTTGTGTTTTCGCTCGCCGAATCTTTTGGCGTGTACGTGACTGGATGCATTTGTCACAGTTTCGATCAGCAAACGCACTGTGCAGGTGGGCCTGGTGTCGTGTTCACCAGTGGGTTTGGTAATTAGATCGTCGGGTAATAGCGACAGAATTTAAGAGTTCATTCAAAATTTGCTTCAACAGCTTCTGATCGAGAGATTGTGGTCAGAAGAGATGATCGATATCATGAAAAAGGTGACACGAAGAAACATACATTGTTGAAAGATCAGAAAATAATCGTTCATGCTGAGTCCTGCTGGAATTGAATATTTTACGCACGTAAAGATTCTTTCGCACAAATCTTCATGTTCAACTTGCTTGTTATAGGTAGCGTAGTGACCAGAAAAATAAACATTTAGAACAGATCTATCTTTCAAACATAGATTGATGTTGAGAAAGCCTAAAATAGTTCCATGAAAAGCATTTGTTAGCAATTAGGAAGGGAATAGCATTACAGCTGAATACTAAATACACTGAAAATGATATTTAGGATGTTTTGAGTTAGCATAACTTTGATTTGCTGAGGTATTGGAATAATTCAAATAGAATCGTTGAATGTTTATCAAGAAAACGAATCAGAAATGAACTTCTAGAAAGTTGGCACTAACTACACGATATGCAAAACGATGGTTAAGATGGCTCACTAAATGGTTTAAACAGAGGAATAGGTTAGGTTTATGAGAATTCGATCAGCTTGATAATATTGATTAAATTATTGACCTTTTTCTGGAGTAGCATTCCGGAGAGTTACTAATAGTTTAACCATAATAATATGGTTCAAATCTTGAATTTTGAAGAAAGTTGAAGATATTTTGAAGATTTGAAGTGATGAAAGTTTCAATATGGCTTAAATACTGGAAGATCATATCATTTGGTTTATATCATTGTGTCCTGTGACAACTTTTGATTATCTTTAATTAATTTAGACTGCTTCGGAACGAGGGTAATATCGACAAAGATACATCTAGAAATTTATATATGTTAATTATCTAGCTTTTCCTCAATTTATTTCTTCAATATGTTTGTTGCAATTTAACGTTGAGTCAACGTTGGAGGACCTCTTGTTTCAAATAGCATTTTAACCTATTTAAAACATCAAATAGTTCTTCCGAATTACAACATTTAAAAATTAAAAAATTACCCAAGTGAGCTTGGCACATCAAATATATTCAAATGGACTTAATTAGATGATTTTTATTTGTCTATCTGTTTCTTGCTTATCAAAAGTAATGAAAAATAAAACACATCAAGTATCAAGTTTCACGATCAAGATGGGCATACTCTACATTTGTTTATTCAATAATATAAAAAAAACACCATTACTGCTCCATTTAACACGGAGAACTATCTTCTAAAACAACTCGTTTAAATCCGTACCATTGATACCATAATGAGGTGCAGCACATTCCACGTTTTGTTCACACGTCTAACACAAGAGATAGAGAGGGAATACAGAACTAATGCCAACTGCTAAATACACCCAGCACAACGTTTCCCAGTGTTCCCCAACTGGCCGATGCAAGTTCAATAAACCGGACATCCGAATCAAGCCGCAAACGGTTCGGCGGTGGCGTGGCACATCCTTTTCGCCCGTGTCCGCCAGCTGATAGTCGATTTTCAATCGAACGGAAGAAAACGATCAATAGATCTGCTGGTGCACCCCCCTCCCCCTCCTTTATTTCGGCAACGGTCTGCGGTGTCTGCGGGAAAGGATTTTTAAGTGCGCGAGACGATAATTGTTGTACCGAAAATCGTTTCTCCAGCCGTGCATCGTGCATGGGTATTGAGGCATTTGCATGTGCGGCCACCACTCATCGCAACATCCGAGTGTCTACATATGCCACCTTCAGCGAACAAATGGTTACAGCCAGCCAATGAAATCATTAAGTCAATCCTTTCGCTCGAGCGAGCCTTTTCGAGGGGCGCTCGGAACAATCGAAAGGACCTTTTCTGGCCGATCGCAAGTGGCGGGCGGATGTGTAGCGCATCGGGAAAATAAAATCCTGCCCCAGAAACAAAACAAAAAATAACGACGAGGGACTTGTGATCCATTGTGTGCACGCTTCGCAATGTACTTTGGTTGTTGGTCCGATTTGGCCGGTGTCCGTTTGCGATTTTGCGTAAGCTAAGACAGGTAACATGTGGGCAGAGTGGCACCAAATGGTGTAAACGAAACCCACGAAGTTCATTCACATTCAATTTGCAGGGTGGAAGTGTCTCGCCTTTCGAAACAAGGACCCTTAAAATGCGCTGTAAAGCCAGTAATGCACCCCAAAAACCGTGCGAGGTTTCGCAAAAGGATATCTTTATTACCACTTCTATCAACCTCCCCGGTGAAAGCTTGGATGCGCATCAATTGATCCAACTACGCTTAACGCTCTCTTAACGCAGCCCCAACCCGTCATCGCAAGCGCGCTCGAGTGAAAAATGGTAATTAACCTTAAATCCTTCCGTCGAACCGATTAGTACAATGAATGCGTTGCGCTAAAAAAAAACGGCGCTGGCAAAAGTGTGACAGCTAACTGCCGCAGCTCGCTTCCCCGGGAGTGCCAATTTATGACAGATGCAATTTGCAGTGACCAACTGCTCTCGCCCAGGTCGCGTGTCTCGCGAGCACCATCCAACCATCAATTTCACTTATGTAAACGTGCGCAAGCAGGTACGCGCACGAAACGGCGGGGTGAAACGCAAGCACGCGCGCGATCCTTTGCGCGACACGTGCGTTCGCGCATCGCTGAGCAAGCGCAGCGGCATCCTAATGCGCAGCGAACATAATTCCCGATGTTTTGGTACGGTCGGCTTCGTTGTGCTGCTTCTTGCCCGTGGCAGTAGTAGCAGCAGCAGCAACAGTTGTTTCGGAAGCCTTTTGGCAAATATTATCGATCATCATTCGCCATATCATACCCGGCATCGGGACTCGGCCCTTGCCGTTGTGACCTACATACGCTCGCGAACTTTTGCGCAAAGACCAACTGGACAGGACCAGACCAGCCGCCAGAGGGATAACTGTCCATCATGGAAACGGTGCCCGTAAGATGATTGAGATCGGCTGACGCGAATCCTGGTAGCGGGAGGCGGGAAGAAGAAGCCGGGAAGGAGATATACCGTACATCCCATTAATATATCGTTAATGAAAACATCCTACTTTCGGGGTTTGCTTTACGTTATAGATACCACACAGCCCACCGGTAAATGGCTATGCAAACATTATGCTTGGCGAGTTATTAGCTCGTTGCGGAGCAGGCCAGCACGCATCGAACGCTCTCCTGTCGGCTGTGTTGCAGGCTGAAAAAATAAATACACCAGGATTCATCGGCACGCGGGATCGGATCGAGGGGGACGCTTTCACCAAGACCGGTGGAGAACTTCGAGCGAGAATCGGCAATCAGAATTTTTTAAACCCGCTCGCGCTGCTGATAAGCGGAGTCTGATCCGGTCTGGTAAATTGGTTTGCTGGTTCGTTTTCGAATGCTGCGAAACGTTTCTGGAGGTGGTTGTTGTATGGTTGAGATGGGGTTGAAGAAGGAGATGTGTACCTACATAAAAACCAGAGGTAATTACGTTCTTTCGTGAGCGAAAGCTAGGCTCGTGGCAGTGTCGTCACTTTCTCTTGATTAAAGTTTTTTCGCTTCATTGCATTAAGCCAAACAAATTATAATGAGGAAAAGAATTACCTGTTTAATATTCGTGTAAAATTGGTAATTTACAAACGAATACAGCCATTCGTTGGTATTACTTCATTGTACTTACTTTTTTGTGAAGATTTTGTCTTCTCTCAACGGCATCAAGATATTCTTTTTTCTCCAAGGAATATTTTTCAAATTGTTCTCTTTTGAGGATGTTTAGATCATATCTCTAATTGATATGTGAAAGAGATGTTAAGTTCTTGACCTCACCTCTATTTTTGCTCACCAAAAAGGGTAAATAGTTTTTTATCAGGCTAATGTTTTCAGTTCTTCAGATGTCCCCGATGTACCTTTAACCATTCTTAGGTTTCAGACATCTCTGGGGTAGGTTGATGATGTGTTTTTTTAATTCAGGAAGAACGGTCCTAATAGGCTGTATTGATTAACGTTGATGATGTTATCTGTTACAGATTTGTCTGGCGATTTGTTACTGACATGATGCAATTCGTCTGGACTTAAGTGTTAAGACCGGTCTACAAATGTAGCACATACCTACTGTTTCAGGCGACTTAAAAGTCTGAAAAGCCCTCAATGAGCTGATTGTTGGATTAGATCTATTTATTAAGGCCCTTTCTTTCCCATGCCTCCGAGTTCTTAGTGAAAAGCCATCAAAAAATGATAATTTATTGAGCAACCACCAATGAGCCTAAATTTAAATTACCGGCAAACTTTTCAGGTAAAGGGCCAAATATAATAAATGATCGAGAGTTTATTCCGCGGGCCAGTTAGTATTGCACATAAATTGTTTCATTTAAAAAAAATATTTTTTATGATATTATTTATTTATTTATTTATTTATTTCTAATTTAGTATCTTGCATAGATTTGCTGGCACGTACTTATATAATAAATCCTGAATTCATCTACAAACTTAGCTACAGCGCTATCAATAAGGAAACGAGAGACAATTGGTTTTAAACTGAGCTATACTAATATTGAAGTCGAAGAATCTTTGGTATTTGTTGAAGCTATGTATCATTTGGTTAATAGGCGCATTGTAGGAATGTGCAGATCTTGAGAACGTAGGTCTTAACAGCTCACGTATCCAGAGAGGTCGTTTAGGAGCATAAAGATTCAGCTATAAGATAAGCAATAGTAAGCAATAAGCAATTTTTCGGAAAACAAACTGATCTCTCTGGAGGTATCTTTGAACAAGCAGAATAATTTAACGGCTTAATGATACACACGCAGTCGAACGATATAAAAATTGTAACCTTACGCTAAAATGGCTTTTTGGAAAAGACAGTTTTTGCTTTCAACAGGATTCAGCTCCAGCTCATTAGGTTTCAATCGTTCAAGAGTGGCGTAAGAATAATTTGCCTTATTTCATTAGCTATCAGATGATCTTGTAAAGAGTTAAGAAAATGTCCGAAAATTGTGAGAACTCCCAAAATCCCGTGTAATGACATTAGTCCGTCAATCCACATTACGATGATGAAAGTTGGAAAAGTACGACGGTTTGCTGAATGATGGCATGTCATGCTGAAATATGTTCAATGATTTTCATACAAATAGTTTCTTCTCGTTTTTTCAAAATCAAAGAAATTCACTCGCGTGCCAGATTTGATGTTGCGGTGGGCCGCATTTGGCCTGCGGGCTGGACTTTGCCGACAGCTGCGTTAGATAAAACTGCTTTTAAATTTCCAACAGTAATGATAGAAATGGAGGTTTATATTTTATTTCTAGAAAATGAATAGACTTCATTTCTAGACATTATTGTTCTAAAGAGACAAATTAATTCGCATGCATTCATGGGTAAAGGCAAGAACTGCTGAATTTCATTACTCTTTTATTCATCAGAAATCATAATGTCCAACATTAAAAAAAAACGTATATTGAAATCAAACCTTTATGTTGATGACAAAAAAGCACACATATGTTCTGTTTTTCTCTTTAGCTAATTTATAACGAAAAAAAAACGGCTCAAACCATTCGACTGCATCAAAGTGGATTACTAATAAAAATATTAATATTCAACACTCCTGTGCAGCCGCAGCCGTCTGTCTGTCTGTCGGTCGGTCAGACAAATCCATAAAAGTGTGGCTCGTGTCAAGTCTGTTGCACGCATGCAGCGCCGCCACAAACAAGGTGTCTTCGATGCACAGTTGGGGAGACAGGGGAGCGTTTAGGTTTCGAAAGGGGATCAAATTTTATGCATGCAAATTCGTTTCGGATGTCGCCTCTGCTAATAGTGGTGTCGGGGTTGTTGGTTTCCGGCTTTGAAACGGCGAGCCATATGCAATAGAATGGCTAAAGAAATGTGGCGCTTCGTCGGCGATCAATAGCTCGAGCTCGATGAACGCGTTACAGCAGCGCTCAATGCATCCTTAACATTTCGGTGAGCAATCAATCAGGAGCATCATATGTTCTCGCACGGGTTCGTAGTCTTCTTTCTAACGCCGTGCCCGTGTGTTCTTTAATCAATCAAACAAACGGCAACTACAGCAAAAACATTCCTTATCAGCTCGCTGTACCACGGGAACGCGAAAAGCCAATTATGTTTGAAATTTATCAACTTACAACTCCCTTTTCCCGGAGCAGCAGCAGCAGCAGCCGTTAAATCATTTCCTTTGCTCCCCTTGGCTCTTGTTTTGGCGGCGGCAATCCCATATAAGGCAAGGACAGCCTCGTGGCTCGAAACGCCACTGACAGTCAATTTATCAATGCACACCGAGCCTGTGTCGAACCGGAAACCGGAGGCCTCCCGAAACAAAACAGAAAAACCAAGATCACGAACCCAATCATGCCAATCACATGAAGATACAACACCACACGTTGGGATGTTATTTTGTTGAGATCGTCCCCTTCCTTTTGTCTCACAGCGTCCGCCCGCCCGGTCTTCGAACGGTTCCTGCTCTCATTCCAGCGTCAATACCTGCTTATAAGATTAAGTTGTTCCGGGGCAGGTGCAGAAGTATTTTGGTCACATGCGAAACATTTCAAATCATTTCCTTCTCCAGCCTGCTGCTGCTGTTGCTGGAAGCCGATCGCAGACGATCGTTACTGCAGCTCTGGGTTTTTCATATTTCCCACACAGCTTTCGTTACCCTGCCCCGTCTCCGCAAAATCGCCCGAAAAAAAGCAGAAACATACATCGCCATAAAATAATTGATAAATTAAAACGAAAAACTTTTGCACCCATTTCACCACGAGATTGGTGTTTTTTCCCTCTCCCCTTTATTACTGCTCTTCAGGCATTGGGCGCATTGCGTTTCATGGATTCCGCATTACCTTCCAGGTATCGCAGCTGAGGTTACATACACTTGCCCAACATTGATTTCATTGCTTTTTGATTGAGCTGCTGCGCCGGCTGCTTCTGGTTGGACGGTGTGTTCGCCCCGTCGCCAACGCCGATCCCGACATCTTGCGACACTTTTGCGCGACACGGTACGAGCGCGGATCCGCATGTTCTCCCATCCCATTGGTCGGGATTGATAAGAAGCGACACGCAGTGTCCTCGCTCGCTCCAGGAAATCAATTAAATAAATATCATTCAACCGATTTTTATTGCATCGACGGGTGCGTGGTCCACGCGAAAACGTGCCCGCAATGACTGATCGACGGGCCGGCACTGTATGAATGCAGCTGCAATGCTTCCGTACCCGAGCAGCGGTGGTGATGAAGTTTTCGGAGTGTCTGCCTACTTGCTTACAACTGTTTGGTTCAGCTTTTTTTTTGGTTGGGTTCCGTTAATTTGCTCCTTTTTCCCAAAATTATGGCTCCATCAACACTCGAACAGAAACATAAATTTGTTGAAGCTGCAAGATAAATCTTGCACGATTGAAAGCACTCCGGGCCCGGCGTCTTCTGCGGGTTGCGTTTGAGGGGCGCCTTTTTTATGGCGCACTTACATCGAACTTCACTGAGCGTTCTGACGATGGGTGAGAAACGCATTTGATTCCTGCTCGCAGCTATTTGAGCTTTGGCAAGCCAATCCATCAATAAAAACAAACGGGAAGCGTGCAGAGGCGCACTTTACGCCGGACTATTAAATCGGTCCGAAAAGCCGAATCCGGATAATTATAAAAGGAAACTCGAACGATAAAAGCTGAAAGCATCCTTAAAATCTGGAATGTGCTGCAAGATGTTCAACTACGGCGAGGTGCACGAAGTAATAATAAAAGTTGAACTTTAAGATGCTGTTGCACTGATTGATGTTTTGGTTATGTTATGATTTTAGAATAGTTATTATTTTAATTATGGATTATTGTTCATAAAAGAAGAATTTTTGGGAGAGTTTCAAAGGCTTAAGATATGCGTTTCTTTTAACCATGTTTTCTTGTTTACAAGTGATTCCCATTCCAGTAATATCTGGTAATTCGGATGACCAAATGTTTTAAATGTTAAAACTCTTTATGAAGTCAAAAAAGACACTCAGTTATATTTAGAATCTTATACATACTCGTAATTTTGAGATATCAGAACGAAGGTCTTGTAATGATATACTGCGACAGGAATGTCAAGGTGGTCTAAAGCTAATTTACTTCGCAAATTCCTGTTGCTTTACGTAGTCGGTTGATACATGAAACTGGGTGACTGACCCCGCGCCGACTTGACCATTTTGTTTAGCGTAGGGTTGCTCCCCCCCTGTCATTCATCCACCCAGTTTTTATTTATTTATTATAGAGTATCGAGCCTCCATGGCCTACATACACAATTAAAACTAATGTCTTATAAACTATGTGTTCCTAAAATTAGACGTAATGCAATCTCGAATGACGCTAATACATTTCGGTACACTAAAGGACAGGTCTACAAAATTTGAAAATAAATTAAAATTCTTGGACATTAATAACAACGGATCCCTAGCACAGAAAAGACGATAACGAAATTCAGTTATTAAAAATTGTCGAGTTCTTAAAGGTCTAGTAGGGACATACAAATTTACATGACTTAGCAATAGAGGTGCATCGATTCTTCCAGTTAATAGTTTGAACATAAAAATTCCTTGGGCAACCATTCTTCTCTTTTCCAAAGTTTCAAGCCCTAACAACTGACACCTCGTATGATAAGCTGGTAGCACGTCGTTATGTCTCCACGGAAGCCGCTTAATAGCTACCCGGGTAAATTTTCGCTGGATCCTCTCAAGCCTCTCAATTCTAGTGACTTGCTCCGGAAACCAAGCAACTGAAGCGTACTCAATCAAAGGACGAACAAGGCAACAGTAAAGTGATTTTTAAACAGAGAGGGTCATGAAACATTTTGCTACTTCTAATTATGTGTCCAAGAGTCCTGTTAGCCCTAGCAATTACGTCGTCAAATTGTTTGTCTAAAACAAGTTTCGTGTCTAATATAATGCCTAAGTCCCTAACAGTTTCAGATCGAGGCAATAAAGTGTCAGAAAGAATATAATTAAAACATAATGGAGTTCTCGCACGAGTAAACGAAATGACCGAGCACTCTACTAACATTGAGTGACAAACAGTTTAAGGAACACCAAAGGTTAAAAACAGAAAGAAAGCCTTGTAATCGGAGACAGTCAATAGAACTACGCACAGGAAAGTACATTTTAAGGTCATCTGCGTACAGTAGCACCGGGCAGTCAGGTATAGCGTAAACAATGTCATTAATAAAGAGATTAAATAATAGAGGCCCTAAAATGCTGCCTTGAGGAACACCAGAGACCCTGCTAAATTCACTAGAGATGCAATCTCCAATCTTAATACGTACTGAACGACGCGACAGATACGAATTCAGCCACCTAACTATGCTGATATGAAAACCAAGTTTTAAAAGTTTGCTAGTCAAGGTATGGATATTGACGCTATCGAAAGCAGAGTGAAAATCAGTGTAAACAGTATCTACTTGGAACCCTTTGTCTAGCTGCTTGTAAGTAAAATGCAAGAAATGCACTAGGTTTGTGACGGTGGAGCGTCCAGGTAGGAAGCCATGTTGCAAAGGTGTAAATATGTTAATAGCACCATGCATTATATGTTTATGGACTAATAATTCGAACAGCTTACTGGGAGCACATAGCATCGAAATAGCTCGATAATTTGAGATGGAAGTTCTGTCGCCTTTTTGTAAACGGGAAATATCCATGACTTTTTCCATAGGTCAGGGAAGAAACCAGTGCGAAGTGAATTATTAAAAATGGATGCTAGTGGTGAAGCCAATTCATCGATGCATGATACGATAACTATTCCCGGAATGTTATCGGGTCCAGAGGCTAAGGAGGGTTTCAGCTTTGAAGCCATTGAACGAACATCATCGATAGTAAAAGAAGGCAATGAAATGTCAACGGAGTCTTGTGCCACGAAACGTAACGCTTCCTCTACCTTCTGGTTTTGTTCGGGAAAGCTCGTGCAGCTACGCGCAAACAGCTCAGCAAAACCATTACATATTTCTCGCGTGTCAGTAAACAATCGACCATCAAGTGTCATGCATGATGGGAGGAAAGTACGTTTCATCTTACGGTCCATAAAGTTCCAAAATGATTTTGGACATGCCCGAATGGATATCTGGACACGGCGAATGTAATTAGCATACAGTTTTCGGTTATGAAACTTGAAGATTCTTGCAGCCTCCAGGATGGGCACCATTTCCTGGGGTGCCCACCACCCTCCTGGTTCGTCCGTGTATCCAGGCTTTCGCAACATTCGCAACAATAAAAGCAAGAACGGAAAGATAAACGTTAATAATGTGAAAAATGATAAAATAATAATAAAAATAATGACAATAATATTAAAGGCATTACATAATAATAATACTAAATGCATAAAATAATGATAATAATAATAATAATAATAATAATAATAATAATAATAATAATAATAATAATAATAATAATAATAATAATAATAATAATAATAATAATAATAATAATAATAATAAAAATAATAATAATAATAATAGCAATAATAATAATAATAATAATAATAATAATAATAATAATAATAATAATAATAATAATAATAATAATAATAATAATAATAATAATAATAATAATGATGAAAGAAATAAAAAGTAATAATAAACAAAACATTAGTAACTATAATAACTAGAAAAATAATAATTAAACAATAAAAAATGACAAGAAGAAGAAAAAGGATGATACTAGGAACATAATGATTAGAAGAAAAATCCATTAGGAACTATGAAGAATAAATAGAATATAAGTATGACGGAGAAGAAAACGGTGGAGAGAAGGAGGCTTTTATCTGATCATCGTGACGAGGAGTTTGTTATGAAATTGGCATGTAGTTAGCATGTTATATCAAAAAGGCAAGCACGATATGTAGTAGAGTATAAAAAAGTTACTTTAATAAGTAATGAAGAAATATAAACTAGTTACTGTAATACCTCAAAATAAGAGGATTTATTTTCAAGAACTCTAAGAGTTTGAACATAGAAACGGCCAACTAGAGTGATGCCAACTACCTTACTAGAGCCAACTAGCTTAATCATTGGGCTATGCTTGGGGAGGGCTACAGGTACATCGGTCACAGGGCTCTAACGTCCATCCACGGTGCTCTAACGTCTATCCACGAGGCCTTCAAGGCAACTGACTAGTCCGCCCACCGTTAGATCCGCTACTGCGTCCTCTAGGAAGATAGTGTGTTGTTGAGATAATGTTATGTTCGGAATAATATGTAACACGAGTCGAATTAATATCGGGATACAACCAAACACCAAGGAAAACTATGAATTAATCTCATAATTTTGAGGCTCTATAGGATTCTAATATCCAAAGCAATTTAGTCCTTTGCAAACCGTGACTGCAAACTATAGATCGATCGTAGATGATATGGAACGGCAACATAGAACAGATTCTCAGCAGATAAGGTATATCTTATCGCTTTCGCTCATAATCGTATGGATGAATGATGATGCATTTACTTTTTCTCGTGTGTACACTCGATTGGTGCCTCTTCTGCAACCAAATCGCTTAATTGCACGTTCGCAACAATAAAAGCTTACCAACCCTGCGGATACTGAATCGTTATTTGCCAATTGATTTCAACTAGCAGGCGCACTACGAGCAGGGCGCACCAGTCAACGCATAAATCAATCATACCTTTCGCTACCCCAAATTAATGTTCTGGCGCACAAGCGCACGGAGACCCGGGACTGACTGGCTTGACAACCTAGTGAAAGATATTCGAGTGTGCACAAACAATAAGCAGGAGCAGCAGCAGCAGCAGCAGCAGTAAGCGCTTTACCAACGATTCCGTTGCACATAATGGGATTTTAATTAATTTCTGGTTTTGGGGTTTGCTGCTGCTACAAGAGCTTGCATGAAATAGCGCGCAAAGGGAACATGGAGGCCAGCAAACGGGGGCAAAGAAACACAGAAACCTGCTCCTGTCATTTCGCATAAATTTCTCGCCAGCATTCTCTGGCCAGGATCATACGGAAGCAAACTGCCCGGCTTTCGGGGCGCAGGCTCCGGCAATCGTACAACGGTACATAATCAGAAAAACCGAAAAACTCGAATGAAAAGCCAGAAACAGATTGAAGTATGAGCTTCACTAAGCGTAACCATACACCGCAGTGGAGTGGGAGTGGAGGAAGCGGCGGGGGGGGGGAGGTAAAGGAAGATTCCGTTTTCATTCATGTCTAGCGATGTTTCTGCTTTCGAGCCTTGGAATAAATCATACCTTCATTCATCCGTTCCTTTCGCGGCACACAATTACGCTTCTGACCATGACACTGACGTTCTCGCGCTCTCTGTGTGTTTTGGTGCCCTGCTATCCCCAGTAGATCAATTTTGCTTCGGTTGCATGCATCGATATGACGTGCCTGCGTACCGGTTGCAGGTCCCGGAACGCCCCTCCCGGACCATACAATGTAATGCCAGCGTGTCCTTTTTGCGCCTCCGTTTTGTGCGCCATCGTTTCGCACTGGCCGAATGAATATTTATCATTGAAATCGCGCGTTGATTACGAAACACACAAACATACACACATACTCATCTGTACGTGATTTTTTGACGAATGACCGTGCTGATAAATGGTGAAATGGTGTATCGGTGCAACGACCATCAACACCCGGGGCCCCCTTTCGCTCGAGCGTTGCATTAATTAGTCGCGTAAAGTATTTAATTGCCAAACTTTCACAATCACGAGCGCGCGCGTTCGATCGATTCGTGGAAGCGTCAGGGCGTGTTTGTGCCATTGTACCTCCCCCCCCCTCAGAGATGTCCTTAAAATCCATCCGTTCCTGTGGTATGGCCCGGTAGATTCGATAATGTGATGTTGCGTTGATTGAGAGGCGGCTCGAGGACCCCTTTGCTGAAAACCCTCGAAGAAGCTCCTGTGGAGTTCCGTTAGGCGGAAAATGATAATATCGAATTTTGACAGATGCGCTGCGCTGCGGACGCACGATTTTTGACCAGTGGGTTTGCTGAATTATTCATCGCCACGAGGGTCATAGCAAGACCGGGAATAGGCGTATCGGTGGCAGGCATGCATCACCAGCAGCGATAGTAAATGTTCTGGCTGCCAGGTTCGCTAAGCGAGGCGCCATACACGCTAGGACGTTCTGGCTGATCGACGTGACCACCGGGATGGTGACATTGTAAGCTATCGTGTAAACGTCAGGGGAAATGGTCTGTTTTTTTTAAAGGTTTGTTCATTGTTGGGTGAAAGAAAAACATGAGCTGCTGCTTGCCTGGCGTGACCTCCTTGTGACAATCGATTTATGTATGTGCAGGGCTTGTTTTATGCTGATCGTGTTGGGTCACGCTGCATATAACCATGAAGCTGCAAAGCTACATGGCAGGTATGACATGGTGTAATGTACGATGTAATGCAGGCTTGGTATGGTCAATGTAGAATTGACACTTGTGGAAAACCTCTGAGTAAGATGATTTAAAATCCTTATTTTTCAAAACATATGTTCTTGAGCAGCATGATGAATAAGTACTTGGTAACGGAACCTTTGATCCAAAGAGTAGCAGTAGTAGATATTTTCTAAGAATTGGATTGGATTGGATTATTAATCAATGCTACTAGGACAACATAACTGCTCGATGACGTCTCATCCTATAACAGGATTGTTCCAGAAATTGTTCCAGTTGGATAAGCTGTCACTTAGTGAAATAAACCTCTCTGTTATATTAAAACGGTTGTATCTTCGAACAACGACATCAGCTGAAAAATCCGAAGCGGATTCATTCCATTACCGGTTAACGTTAGGCATCTCCTTCAAAATACAAAGAAGTTGTAGCAAAAATGTGGGTATAGCCTTATTTTTATCTTTATACTTCTATTGGAACGATTGGATTCCGTATTGGGAAGAATGTTCCATACTTCGACCTTCCGATAATGCGCCAAGTAGAATATAATCTGTCTAAAATTCTCGAATCTTGCTTGTTTGGTGTCAATGAACTCTTGAAGAATACAACAAAAAAACATCGATAAATCAATCCCCATCGATGGCATGTCATCATCAAGCGTTAGTTTGATGGAATGCCGTTGGCACAGGTTTACTAAATGCCTGCGGCACCCCAAAAAGAGCCCCAATAACTACGCTTCTAATGAGCGGAAAACGAGCGGCAGCTCTTATTCATCTTCAGCGCACTCTTCCGCCTTGGGGAGTAAGACGGAAGCACATTGAAGCACATTGGGGTTTTTTTGTCTCCACAAAATAGCAGGAAACTAAATTAAAGATTGAACATTGTTCATTGGGAATTCTTTTTCCCTGCGGGTGCTTTCCCCTCACCCCTCTGCTATCTTCATCACAATAATAAGTCAAAGTGACCGAACTCCCGAAAAATGTTCCCTTCCCAACTAGAGTTCCTGCGAGGTCGGAAGCATCCTCAGCATTTCCTTCCTTTTTCCGATCCGATCCGAAGTGCGTACGCTTTGAACGATCGGCTCATTGCTCAGTGTGTACTTGGCGGCACCGATCGGCGACATCGATTGCAAAACTCAAATGTCCACCTTTACACCTTACGCACCTGATGCAAAAATCATAAATCGACAAATTAAAACATTCTGCCGCCACACGCATGCTGTTTGTGCAATCGGCCGCCGCCGGCTTTGATCCTGCCCGGTCGGCTTTTCCTTTGTAGACCCGGTCACAATTGAATCTGCGTGCCACTGTTTTGGCAGAAGTCCTGCTTTGCCAGTACGTTCGTCCAATCCCCAATTGCTGTTCGATCGGGTGCTCTGAATGATCAATTTCCTGGCCAATTTCCTGTGGCTTCCTCCGCCCTACTTGGCTCCTCGTATCAATGTCTTAACGAGTAGCCCGAAGCTCGACGAGTGCATCCACCGAGTGGCAAATATGCTGTTCTGATCTACACGACCGTCGTAATGATTCCCTTTGCCGTTTGACTTGCAGCGGCGTTCTCGATACGATCCCGATTCCTAACCAGATTTCAAAGCTCAATTTTTCGGCCATTTGAAGTGCGCACGACAGGGAAGTGCAATTCATCAATTGCAGCCTGCAGGAATCGGTACATACCGATACTGAGGTTCGGAGGGACGGTCGACTCATCCGGTTGTCATCAGGCGGCACGAGATGATTTGCGGCACCGTGTTTGATCATCAATAAGTGCATTTGTGGTATGTATCCGATTGCGCAAACACCTTGCCGCTACTGGTGTTCATCACACACACACACACACACTTACGCGGAACAATGAAAAGGGACATAAAATGAGAATGTGTAGGGTTTGTTTTGTTGAGGGTAAGTCGGTAAAAAATCAAGTTCAATTGATGTTATTTTTGTCACGTTCAAAGGAAGCATGCTGATTCATTGGAAGACTTGAAGGGTTTTTAGAAACAAAGTAGTTAGAGCAGTTAGACTAAAAGTGACGCTTCTTCAAGCCTAGACGACTTATCAATAGGGTTACTATGCATCAGTTTTATTTAACATGTATTTAGTTGATCCTAACTATGCAGAAGAAGTCTGTTTTGATGTGTTTTTTTTTTAATGTCATAAAAGCAAGTGTTTGAGAAATGATCAAAATAATTAATGTTTCGTCAAAAATATATGAACTTCAATTGAAATTCGATGCTAAAGACAGCAATCTGTAAGTTAATTGAGCAAATGAAGAATTAATGCAATTTACTGGTCATAAGTGAGAACTACGAAGTAGTGAACCTTACAGCATTTACTTTATTTATTTATTTATTTATTGGAGTTTGCAGATCGAAGATAAAACTACAATTCTAGTCGAAGCCGAATGTTGTAGCCGTTATTTTATTGTCATTATGCACATACGAGGGATGGTCTCTTATCGATTGAATGTGATAATTCGTAAATAAATGAATGTTTAGCAATATACGGAAATAAACAATTATTACTAACAATTTTAATGACTTCAAACAAAATCTAGTTAGTACTAGCACCACAAAAAAGCAAGAAGAAAAAGTGCTCATATCTACATACAACTGGCCGTTATAGTGAGATTTAAAACATACATTACCTTGTCGTTTATAACAGAATAGAGGCGAATGTGACTCAAACGTTGTGTAATTCTCTAAAAGCAAAACAAACATCAACATAATCAGCCACTTTCCCAAACTCGATCGAAGAGAAACGAATTGCCTAGATACAAAGGTTGCTTTAGTTTATTTAATAAGTATCCTACTAAGTTATGCGTAAAATATGGTAAAATGTTCGAAAAACATCCTAGTAAACCATCATTTTAGGTAATATTGACAATCGTTAATCGAGAAAATTTTACCGAATTCGATCCAGTTTAGGAAAGTGGCTGAATGACTTCACTGTTTCCTGTTGAAAAATCTCTCCAAAATGGGCTTTAATCAAATCATCATATAAGTTACAAATGATATGCTTTACAAGGATTGTACCAGATACATCAATGATAATTTCATGTTGTTTGACTCTATATGGTCAGTCCTTATTAGACTACTTACTGTAGGTTTTATCCACTCACTAATCGATAGCTATTTAAATATCTTCTTAGAAACTATGTGAAAGTATCCGGCAAATATTTCATTCAGTTTGAAATATGCAATTGAACATTGAATAATACATTACCTGGATCATCTTGAAATTGGTCGAAGTAGTCATAAAAATGCCACAAACCATCCTTATTTATATACTAATACTTTTTCTCAATAATAATATCAACTCATGTAATAGACGTACAACGGTATTGTTACATTTTAAATATTTTCATAGCTTTTATTGTTTTCCCGTACGGTGTAGTATGTATACATTTTAATTTATTTATCTGATTCCTAGCTTTTCTCCCTAACTCACTAATACTACCTAAATATAACTAAACGAACTTAGCTACTTAGAAGACCATAGCTTACTAGCAGACTATACAGTACACCCTTAATCCTAACAATCCCTTCCGGAATCTGGATGGACGGTTTCGATCCCAACGATCGCGTCTGATTCGCAACACTCGACACTCGACACATAACATATCTAGACACTAGATAACAGACACCGTTCTAGCTCGACTGTACGTACACTAATGGGTAGTTAGATCGGGATCGGTCTCGATTGAAATCAAAAGAGAGTATAATGGGAAAGGATGAAAGCCCGCGCAAACCTTGCCTGCAATGTACCGGAATGATCTCCAGCAATTGTATCGACTAAGACACAAGCGGATAGGAGACTATCCGGACACAAACGATGGCTAGCGTTTGGGCTTTCGTCTTTGAATTAAACACTTCTCTTTGGTCATGTAGCTGATATGAGAATAAGTGGCATACTAATTCATGACTAAAGACGGAAAAAGGGTTCAACACGCTGCCCTTGGGCAACATGTGTGTAGACACTAACACTGACGGCTGATTACACACTAGTTCATGACTAAAGACACGGGGAGGTGTTCGCTTGTTTACAAGACACAATTTGATACTTGTAAACTTGGTTATATGTACGGAATCTAAATCTAAACTGCTCGTTTACAGTAGAGAATTCCCTTGTTTTACCTCGGCAGAGAAGAAAAAAAAAATGCAGCAGAATTTAGAATACGACGAATTCTTAGTACGCGGTAACGATCCACTCTAGTCGTTTGGACTTTGCCTCTTTAATTTTGATGTAATGTCGGTTGAGCAATGCATAGGGGAAAAAAGGGTTTAGAAAAGGGTTATTTCCATTCGATGACATTTTACAGTCCAGATGTTGGAGACTAGATGCTCTAAATCATTTTGAAAAACAACAATGATCTGTTAGGCCGAAAATGAGTAACGAAGGAACGTATTTACATTCTTGTTTACTAATTCAAAAACGATCAATCGGGAAAATGTGTCTTAGGTTTTTAGATCGATTGACCTCATATTGATGAAAATGTCATAGAAAATAACCCTTCTCTTTCGCTCATCATCCCATATCATTGAACTCCGGCATTAACTTTGGTATATCTAGTTTCAAAAATAATTAAAAAAAATTCACTACATTACACTTAGGTGGTGTTTCCCTCTTACGGTGGCTTTCGATTGGTAATAATTAAATACACATAAAAAAATAAATATCTTGTGAAGGACCCACTGCCACTACTGGTACTACAGGTTCACAAACTAGCCTTACTTATGGTACAGCTAACATCTAAACAAAAGGACGGAGGGTTTTTTGTCGTTATTATTGTTACCACATAAGAAGGTGAATCTATAAGAAAACACTTCCACAAAGCATCTTCTGAGCAACGCACGTATGGTGTACAAAAGGCGCTCCCCAAAAAACGGGCTGAACTGATTTAGTATTGGATGCATCCTTTTTCGCTTGAACGAAGGAAACTAACAATCACACCAGTTGTGCAACTCGTGGTGTACCATCTGCTCTTGTTTAGGCTGTTTTTCTCGGGTCAGTGAGCTCTTTTGCCGTATAAACTCACACAAAGGCGTTCACACACATACACATACACAGTCAACGGCTGCCTGCACAGAATCCACAAACGGTTCAGTCCGGAATTAGACGACGCGCCGAAAGCACGCAATCCGCTTTCGCTTTTACACTGCGCTCCCTCCGGAAGGGAAGTCATCTCAGCACAACACGGTTTTGAAGTTGAAGGAACATTTGGTACGTTTTTGCTGATCTTTTCTCACTCTCACTGCGCCTCTCTCTTCATCTTCTCCTACATTTACCTCGCGAAACATTCCACCCGATTCGGCGGGATCGGAAATCAGGAGCAACTGCTGCTGACCTGCTCCATCTTGATGTCGGCGGGGGCGGCGGCGGTGGTGTGCTGGAATTCGATGGTGTGCTGTCCATGCACCGCACCCACCTCATCCATCATCGTGTCGTCCGTTTCGCTGCTGGTGTGGTTTAGCTTCGGCTCGTACTTGACCATATCGATCGGGCTGCCGGCCGTCGCCGGCTCGTTGTGCTGGCCCTCCCGGTGCCTTCGCAGGTCCACCTTGCGCTGGAACGCCTTATCGCACAGCCCGCATGAGAACGGCTTGTAGCCGGAGTGTTTGCGCATGTGCGTGATGAGGTTCGAGCTTTGGCTGAACGCCTTCAGGCAGACGACACACTTGTGGGGCTTTTCACCTATCCGAGGGGAGAGGAGAGAAGAAGAGCGGAAGAAATAGATGAGTAAAATGGTAAAAAGGACAATAAAAATCATTTACAAAGTGATTGGCAACGAATTCGGTACGATTCGGCATTAAATTGATCAAAAGACTTCAACGCGCGGTGGGCGAATGACAAGCGACGAACCCCGTTTTAAGCGAACAAATCGTACAAATTAACCCACTATTCCGTTTATCATTACAATGCAAGCGATAAAGAAAACATTTATCTTGCCTGCTTTCCCACTGTTTGCCTCCATCTCAAAAAGGGAGTGTCTGGGCCTGCAAATCGGTTGCGATAAAATATTACAAACACGCGCCTTTCGCACGGGTCACGGGTACTGTGTGGCATGCGCAGCAAAAAAAAAAGCAAGCGAAGTATCCATAATCTGCTGTGGAATCCATTTTTTTGCAGCATGAAGCCCGTCAAGTCTCTTACAACGGAAGGCAAAATGGCGTGAAAACGCAACGAAGAATTGCACATTCTTTTCTCTGCTGCAGTCACGGGTGCTGCCACAAATTAAAAGCATATTAAAGCCTTTGGCGATGATAATTAATTTCAACAACACTAGTACCACCACCACGCATAGCAGCAGCAGCAGCAGCGGCCGCTGTGCTGTGTTTCGCTCGCTCGTGGCCAGATTTGGGGCTAAAGTAGCTTTAAATTAATGCTTTCAAGCCGTTTCAATCGTTTTAGCGAAAAGGGGTGTCTTTAGGGTGGAAGCTACGGGCAACGCGAAAGCATCACAGCAGGCTATGCTTCGTTTGTATGTTTGTTTAAGCATGTACCCTCTGGTGGTGTTATTATTAAATGTGTAGCCGGTTGTATAAACAGTGCCATTTAATCACGTTCATTGACACGTGTTTTATGCTGTTGTGCGAAGGATAAAACAATTTCCATAAACAGACCCTGTTAATAAAAAAACGTGTAGGATTTTTGTTGTGACCCCGTTTCTGTTTTGTCTTAACACGCAGCAATTAAGCAACTGATAATCTAACTTCATCGAACGTCGCTATCGGCACTCCTGCTAATGAAATCGTTCTTCAAATCACCTTCAATCTAATAAAAAAAGGAAGCTACCAGCTACATTCAATCAGGCAAACGTGTCCTGTTCAAGTGTTTCCCTTTCTAACCACCCCAATCCAATCCCACTGTACAGCAATCAGCCAATTCACTGTCATAATATCAATAAATTGTGATTGTTATTGCCACTTTACGTGACCGTTGGGGTGCGAACAAACCCCTTCGCACCGCCCCCCGGAGTGTCATCTTCCTGCACAAAAGCAGATGGGATTCGAAGAAATGAAAAGGTGCAAAGGTACACGCGGCGCAACAACAACAACAAAAAGGTGCGATGAGCGTTGGTCGGTAAAAGCATACTCATTAAAAAAGCAACACAGCAAACGAATCCTACTGACACGCGAATCTAAAATAAACATTAAACCAGTTCCTGTGCTCCCGAACACAGTGTGAGTGTGTGTGTGCGGTCGATTGGTCTCCCTCACCCACTCCTACCATCACCGTTTTTAGTTTTGCCCTCAATTTGATAGCTCTTTTTCAAGTAAAAAAAAAATGATGGAGAAAGAAATATCCTCATTGAAACATTACTCTACGTTCATGCTCACCATCAATCCCGTACCGCTTTGTGCGTGTAAGGGACCGAACCATCTCAGGCCAGTTACGGGCTAGTATACGCAACCCCTTCCTCTAGTTAGCTAAACATAGCAAGCAAAGGGGGGTTACTATTTACGAAATGAGGTAATAAATTTGTTCAAATTTGTTTACAACCGATTCCGCCGGTAGTTGGCGCTTTGTCTTTGTTCGCTTCTTTGATCGCTTCTAATGCTCCGCCGCCCTGCTGGGACCGTGTGGAAAGTGGATCTAAGAAGGGAAGGGGGAGAGGGGGGGAGGATTGATGGTGGGATAATGGTAAAACAATCGGCGGAGGGTGACAAACCCAAATGAAGGGTTTCACTTTCCACGAAACGAATTTCTAGCTGGGGATGCAGGCCAATTTGGTTATCGATTTTTCCTAGAAACTTCATCACTCGATGTCACATTGGTCGTTTCCTTTTATTTTGTTTTTCATTTACATTAAAGTATTTTTATAAAAGCATGAAGCACAGATGTCTTATTAAAAAACATAAAATTTGTTAACTATTTTTGTTTAATTTAAGATATCTTTTCATAAAATTCAAATTGCCTTCTGTTTCCTTGTACTGATATAGAGCAAAAGAGACAGAACAAGACCCTGCGAGATGCTAGTTTGTCTCCAGTCTGCCCCCTTTCTCGCCTGACTGGGCCTTTATTATTATCAGTTGTGGTTTCCTTTCGCGCTTAAAAGCGCCAGTGTGCATAAATTCTGTTTTCCCATCGATTTGTACCGAGTGCAACCGAAGCGTAACATAAAAAGGGCAGCCAAAAAGCAAAAGGATAGATAGAGAGAACGAGAGCGAGAGCGAAGGAAAGAGTTTATACACATTGTCTTTAACTCCTTGTGCCCCCTTGTGTTTTGGTGTGTACCGGCCGCCGATGTTACGGTAAAAATCATGCTCACCAGGGCAGATCGCGGTGCGCATAAAACAGGAGAGCGCAAGCGACACCCACCCAAGCTCCCAACCCCTCCCGCCCGGGACGCACTCCGCCTTTGTGTGGTTACTTTCAGCGGCACAATTTGCGATCGGTGAAATTGTCCGATTGCCTAAATAAGGATATCGCTCCTCCTGCTACTCCCGGCGTCCACCAGCAGCTCGAGGTTGGGGCGGCCCGCACACGGCGCGTAACATAGCGAGCAGCTTGTTGTACGTTTGCAGCAAATGCTGCGATCGTACGCCGATCGTACGCCGATCATATGCATAGGGGCAACATATTTATCACTCCCCCATTCCCACCCCATGCTTGTCCCATCGTGAGCGGACAATTGGAAGCAGTTTGCCATGGCAATATTACCCTTAAATGCCCTCCAATCCAATTGGGTAGGGGAGCACTGTTTTTAGAAGGGAAGGGAGCAGGAGTAAGCTCTCCAACATACACATAGAAACATCAATTAATTTAATTAAATCAAGATATAAGCCCAACAAGGATACGGCAGGCTTTTAATGCTACGCTTATCTATCCCCAACGGGTTTGGGGTCATTATCGGCGTCAACTTCACCTCGCACAGTGGGAGTCGGGCAAAACGGGGCTTTCCATATTTGACCTCCTGCCTTACAAATGAGTCATACGTACGGCCCGTGGGTGGGTGTGAGAAGGAATCGAACATGGGTACGAGATTTTCAATTTAGGAAATGTGTTTACATAACAAATTACAACCCATCCGGGGGCAGCAGTAACCAACCAAGCGAAAGGGGTTGTAGTAATATGCTTTTAATTGTCTCTTGAAATCAAAAATTTACAACCAAGGCTTCGTGCTTTGAGGGGGTTTTCTTTTTTATGCTTAGTGCCATCGAATTGTCTCACTGTTATGTATTCCCAAACCCCGGAGGGCTCCACAAAAGACGTCCTGGAGTGAAGATTAATGCTTCTCACTGTGTCTCTTTCTCTCTCTCGCGTGTGTTGCTCCTGCAACGGTAGAACTGAATGAAAATGCAAACAACAAAGCCAAAGGGATCGTGTGGTGAACGGATAAAAGGGGAAATAGGCCCTCCTTTACCTGTTTGCCGCCCTTCCACCCTTCTCAAAATGGGTGTCGGGATTAGGTGCAAAATGCAATCTTCCGTTCTCTCCGGTGCGATTGCTTTCCGCGTGGCCGAGAAGCGTGCCCCACCCCAGTTCCTGTTGAGTTCATGTTTAACAAAAGTCCCATTAAACGCTGAGGTGTATTAATTTTTGTGTTCGCTTCTGCTGTTTGGCTGTTGACACGGTTGCAGTTATGCTTTGCGGTGTGCAAAGTTGTGGTGTTTGGTGTCGTTGGACCGTTCCGTTACGAACGGTGTTGAACATGCACATAACAAGCACGATAACAAATTGTTTTGCTGGTTGCGCTTGGGCGCGTTGTGGCGATTTTGATTTAGGGCGTTGTGCGGTGTTGTTGGCGATATTGGTGTTTTTGGAGTGTTGGGCTTATTTTATTCGTGAAAATTTATTTACAAGCTAGTTGCAGTTGATGCTAGAACTTCATATTATGCAAGACTAAATATTGTAGTCGTTTTAAAATTTATTCAAACAAATATCATGCATGGGAAAAGGTTGAAAGAGCGATCGTCTAGCATTAAAAATTCTAATATAAATTGCAAAAAAGGAAACAATTGAATATTGACGACTCTTAAGATCGTTTATAGAATCCAACAAAATAGTCTGGCAACAATTTTGACCTACACGGTTTGATGATAATGAAAATTAAAATAAAAAAAGAGGAAATAAAATATATTTTACTATCCTAATGGTGTGCTTAATTTATTAAACCAAAGTTTCAAATATAAATATTAACCAAAAACTTGGAAGAATATCATCCATCCTAAAACCACCAAACCACGTTTTCCCATTACTTTATGGCTTTTATTCAAATGAAACCTTTTCCACGCAACCCATCTTGTGAGATATATTTAAAAATGGACCAAGAATGCCACCAATTCATCGGTAAAATAGATCGGAACACAAACCAAAGCCACACAAAAAAGATACGGAGTTTGCAGTTTGAAACCTGCGCGTCAATATGGCTTAAAATATGCACAACCCTTCTCAGAAACTCACGCAAACATTTTCTTTAGAAAGAAAAAAAAGTGATCATTGCACTACACAACCATTGCCTTTCATTACTCATGCAACATCAAACACAAGTGAGGTATATGCGGGGACGCGCAAAGAACGAGAATGCGGTCTCAAAAAAAAAACGCTACCGAAAGTGGCTGCTACCGTTGCTTGCGTTGATGGCAAAGTAAAGAAAAATATTGAAGTTACTTCGTGTCAAACAAAGCCGAACGGCACAATCGTTTCAAGTGTAGTCCCAAAGGGGATGGGACCGAAATTGGGACGGATTTACCCGTACGAAATGAAACACGTACGCGCGCGTAGTGCCGTTGTAAAATATTTGCCTGATTTACTGCTACTAACTGCTTACTGGGTTGCGAAAGATCCGGCCACAAAGCGATCGATTCATTGGGCGGAAGAGAGCCGCAGCACAAAGCTGCGTCTATCTGGGTGCTCCAGAATCTTCCCCGGGCACTGCTTAAGGTTGAGCTTTTTTTTCGACTAGAAACGAGTTTATAAAGCAACCTTGAAGGATCTTGTTTTTTTTTTGGGAAAAAGACAGACAATCTTTCACGATTTCTTTTCGACACAATTGGTCCGATTATGCTCTCCTAGCCACAGATGCTGCAGACGATCCCTCGAGAGCCAGAGGGACACAGGATGAATCAGCTCATCCTGCGGGCGTGAAAACAAAACCACAAAACTCGCCTTGAAACGAGCCACAAGTGTGCCAGCATGTGGCACGAGACCACAAAATCCTGCTGCTTGCCTGCCTGCGCAACCCCATCACAATCTCGCCCCATAGTGTCTGCTGCGCACATGCTGCACAGCCACAGCCAAACGATGATGATGACGATGCCAAAACCATGCTCTCCCTACAGCTGATGTAAATCGATAGCGCCCTGTACGCCCCTGTTGCTGGCGCGTGCCTCGCCCGTGTCTGGTCGAGTGTGCAAGGATGAGGGCCCAACAAGGCCACTTTAAAGGCAACAAAAAGTGGAGTGACAATGTTTAATGGTCACCAGAAGAAAACTGGGGAATAAAAAACCCAAAAAGTGTCCTGTCTCTCTGTGTGTGTGTTTGTTTGGCAAGAAAGCCCTAGAATTGCCATCAAGCTGAAAAGGAAGGAGATTCAATTTGTGCTCGACTTACCGGTGTGGATGTACGTGTGCTTCTTCATGTCGGACTTCTGGTGGAACCGCTTGCCGCAGTACTGGCACGGGTACGGCCGGGTGTCGCTGTGGATCAGCAGATGAGTCGAGAGCGTGCTGGACCGTTTGAACGTTTTGCCACACTGCTTGCACTGTTGCGGAGAGAGAGGGCGATAGGAGGGAAGGGAAGATCGTTAATATCAAGAGATGTGCAGGGTGAAAATGGTGAATGAAGCGAGCGAAGAAGGATTAAAATGATTCAATAATAATTGTGCTCCAACATGGGTTGCTTTTTTCAGCTCTCCTCTTGTTGCAGTGGCGTTTTTCGCTTTGCTTGGAAGGACAATAATTGAGCCACGACACGAACGGGAGATCAATAGATTGACGGCATTGTTGTTAATAGGTGGGCAAAGTTTTACGACGCACATTGAAGTTCTAGAGCAAGCGAACTTGTGAAAATGATACTTGCCCTTTCAATTGAGTATTTCAAATGGGAAAAGTTTTCCCATTCCTCTCAAAATGTCTATTAATATACATATTCTCCAGAGAATACGAACTCACGGAAAACCTAAAGGGAATCATTTATTTATTTCCAATTCAATT
Organism: Anopheles arabiensis; assembly: GCF_016920715.1. Classification (NCBI taxonomy): domain Eukaryota; kingdom Metazoa; phylum Arthropoda; class Insecta; order Diptera; family Culicidae; genus Anopheles; species Anopheles arabiensis. Next base: position 67,541,870 of record NC_053518.1, on the reverse strand, counting down.
TGTGTCCATCGCGCTCCATGCGCTGCGGGTTTTAATCGGTATTTTGATTTATGAAGGCGCACAGGCGAACAACCCCGCAACCCTTTCTGGGGATGAGTGACATCCTCTTCCTGTAAGCAACAAGTATCATTTCCCATGCAGCAACCACAAAAAAGCAACCACCATTATGCTAGATTAAGGGCTGGAGGCCACGCAATCTGTCTCGAACCTTTAATTTAATTACACACTAATAATATCACTACCCGGTGCTTCATGATCCAACACGGTAGCAAACAGTAAGTGAAAAACAGTCCTCCAAAAAGGGCTGGCACAGAAACCTGGGGGGGAATTACATATTCATGAAGCCCTCGCGTACCTAAATTATGAATGTAAACGACCAAATGTTGTGAGCGTGTGAGCGAGGGGCAGAAGTTTTACGCCTTGATTATAAATCAATACCAGAGGCCGCAAGTGCGCGTATGTGAGTTCCCATTTGACCCACCAGCCAGGCCAGCATAACTTGCGCTTTTGTTGTTTACCTGGTGTAACCTTCCTGGCATTTTTTTTGGGGGGAAGCGTGGTCATCAAATGGAATCTTCCTTTCAACCGGATGGCTGATTCCGAACAACTTCCTGTCCCAGTTTTGTTTCTTTTTTTCGGGGGAGGTGACGTTGAAGAAGAAGGAGCACTGTTAGATGCCTTATTCTTCCCATTTTTTTTTTGGGGGGTTTGGGAATTAGACCATGACTACGGCGGCACGGTGAAGCGGGTTCTGTTTACAACTGACGCCGTTGTGGCGTCGCCGGACTGTGGCATCTGACAATTGCACCACCTTCGACCACCTTCGCAAGGCAAATACACACGCACACACACACACACATACGGTCGAGCCAGCTCAACGTGACCTGATTACATTAGCATAACTTCTTCCGACCCCGGGAGTACGACGACAGATAATTTATGAACCTCCCAGGAGCAAGATGAAGCCGCCGAGGCCCGCGTCGAAGATGACGGACTGGGCAACCACTGCCGCAGCGGACACTTGCGCAAACATACACAGCAGCAGCAGCGTAACGAACTCCCCGGGTAGTGTTGCGCCGTTCGATCCCTTTGTAGCTTGCCGCAACCGAGAGCGCCTGCAAGATTGACAACCCTTCGTCGAACAAAATGGCTCATCTTCGCGGGTGTGACACACAACAGGAAAAAAAAGGAAAACCATTTGTTACAAAAGCGTCCCCCGCTTACCCCTGTGCCGGAACCGCGATTCCAAATAGCCGCCGCCGAGGGAGTTGTCACGGATTTCACCGGGAGAGAAACATAACAAGGTAACATAATGGTGACGGATGCAACTGCAAACAAACCATCAAAATCGAAGCGACAAACACACACATACGATGAATGCTACCGGTTGATGTGTCAAGCAAAAACATCCGCTCCGAGTCCGCAGCGCAGGGAAGATTCCAACACTTGCGCAAACATAGCCGCAACACAGTCGAGATCATTCTTTGGAGCATCCAATGGTTGGGAGTTGGGAAAAGGGTTGCTTTCGGGGGTTTTCCATATGCTTCTCAACTCTTATATATTAGAAAGAAGTCATCTAAAGACACTCACCTGATACAGTTTGACGCTCTTCTTGCCGCCCTCGCCCGTCGGTGTGCTCACGATCGAATGCGAATGACCATGGGACGAAGAATCGTTCGAACTTCCGTACGGACTGTCCGCGTGATGCGGTTGCGTTGAGTCGGGTCGCGTTGAGGAACTGCCCCCTACGTCCATCTTTCCGTACCCGTACTGATCACCGATCGTATCACTCTCACTAGTTCCCACCCCAACACTACCACCCAATCGTACACTGCCAGCACCACCACTACGCTCCTGTCCCGTTTGGTTTTGGTTCTTGACGCCCTCCTTGTTGTTGTTGTCGTTTCCCCCGTTCAGCACGAACAGATCGGTACGGTTTTGGCGCAGAATTTCCAGATTTTTCTGCTGCTGCTGGAGGTGCGTGAAGTAGCCTTTGCTGATCTTGCTGTAGTTGAAGTAGTCCTGGGAGGAGCGTGAACCGCCACCGCCCGACTGTCGCCCGTTCAGCAGCAAGCTGTTGTACTCGGTCAGGATGCGTGCCGTTTCCCGCTGACGGTCCTGGCGCTCCTGGTGCTGGTGAGGTTGATGATGGTGATGATGATGATGGTGGTGGTGTTGCGAGTCAAACGACTCATCGATCTGCAGATCACCGCTCGAGTCGTCGTCGTTCTCGATGTCGATGTTGCTTTGGTTGTCGCCGTCGATCGTTTCCTTCTCGCACATGCTGGCCGGTGACCAGATGTTGATCGAGTGGGTTAGGGCCACGTGCCGTGCATTGGGCGTCGAGGTGGAAGGCTTCATCGAAAGGTTCAGAGGCATATCTTCGTCTGATTGCATAAAGGGAAATATAATGGGAATGTCCTTAGAAAATAAAGGCGATGTGGACATTTTTGAGGACAATCTGGTAAAACACTCACCAACAATCTCCTCCTTCTCGGGCGTAAGCGTATAGTCACGACTAGAGGCGTTCAGGTTGGGCGACACCGGTGTGATCGGTTGCTGAGGTAGTAGAAACTGTGGCCAGGGAAAGGCGGCTGCACCCGAGTAGAACAGCGGGTTGTACAGTAGCAGAAGATCTAACGGCACAGCAAATGTTATCCAAAATCAGCTCTAATCCTATTTCCGTAAATGTTCCTAATTTCCTGGTACTCACCACGTGGGTTCCATTTCTGCCCCAGTACGGAGCTAAAGGCTGAGGCACGCTGGATTAGGTTGGCTGAAGCTGAGGCATTGAGTGCGTTCAGGGCACTCACGGCCGGAGGCGTTTGGCCGACCGGTGGCGAAGGTGGAGGCGATAAGTGTGCCATGTCTGTGTCTTTGTCTGTGTGTGAGAAAAAAAAAAACAAGCGTCCAAAAATCCGTCAGTGGAACAGGTCCTGGTGTTAAGTGCGGTTGTAAACAAAATCATTTCCTCCGGTACGAGGAAAAACGTGTGAACAAACGCACGCAGACTGCGGAAGCGAAGGGAAAATACTTCGTTCCCCTTTGTTGAGCACGATTTGTTGCTGCTGGGGGGAAAATAGGGAACTAGCCCACCGCACCATCGATAGTATCATCTAATTTGTTAATGCTTTTCAATTACGACTAAAACGCAAACACTCGTAGGGCTCGTATGGGTGCTCCATTGTGGAGAACTTACTTTAGCAAACGATGGCTTATTATGTCTCATGTGACACCATCAGGCAAACAGGCTCTCCCTCGCTCACTCTCTCTCTCGTTCGATGTTTGAAAGGACAAACAATTTGATTAATCCTTCGCGCAGCACTTGTGACGCTTTATGTATAAAGGTCTGTATGGTCTGTAGCCGTGTGTTGCCACACTCAACAACCCCTCCAGTGGGAATACTCTCTAGCTCTCGGTTCAAATGAGGCAAATGTGGCTATCGTGTGGTTGAGCAAATGTTTGTGAATAAATAACACTGATAGCAGATCAGGGGGACTTGATTGATAGATAAATAAAGTCACAGTGCTCCGTAGGTACCCGGTCCAATCAGTGTGCTCGAGAGCAATGGGCTTGGGTTGCTGGTGCTGGTGGTAGTGTATTTGCCCGCTAGAGAGAAGGTTAGTAGACTCTAGGAGCGCCCGCTTAACCGATTAATACGATCGGATGGGGGTACACTGGGTGTGATAAATGCGATCGGAATGTACACCACGGGCTCGACCAATGCCGTGGCAGCTCGTTGAATTGTGAAGCAATATTATTGACCAAAGCAAATCAATGGAATGGATACAGTGTACGGCGCTTGTTTGCATAAAATGGAGAGGAACTTATTGGTGGAGTACGGAGCTCATGATGGTGGCGTGTAATTTATTTGATTTTCTTTGATATTAAAGTGTTTCAAGGAGCATATATTATCATAATTATACTTATCTTTTTCCATGAAAAGAATTAAAAATGAGTTAAAACAATTTCATTTTTAATTTCACATTCATTTTTATTGCTAAAATTGCTGTTGAATTTTGTTTCTGTATTTAGACCAAGCCACACCTTGGAGATCATGGAATGCTTTTAAGACAAAATGCATTAACGATTTCTTCAAATTAAGCATTGAATCATTCAATTTAAATCTAAAAAACTAAACAAACGACCACCAACCGCTTTGTAATTTAAAGTACTTTTCCGCTAAGAAGCATATAATGAACAATACCCTTCTTTTAGGTCTTGCTAGAAGGAGATACACGAAAACACCATTGAATTACATCTTCTAGAGAACCTTTTCGTAATTCTCAAGAGATGTTCAATGTTAAATATAAAGAAGTAATGTTTTTATTTTTGCAACTGGATTCTGTTTAGAATTGATATTATTACTACCTTGTCTCAAAAGCACAACGCTTACCAACAGCGCCATTTGACGCCTCCCCTAGACGATGCAACTAACCCCAATATAAATCAATACGACATCGCTAAATTGTATCACAAAGTGAACAGCGTTACTAAAATGTATAAATTATCCAGAAAGTCCCATTTCCTATTCCAAAAGCTTGCAAACCGCAGTGCTGTCAGTTACAATGTAAATAGAGATTTCATTATTTTCATCATTTTCATTGATTTCGTACCGATCAATTTCGTCCTTCGGGGCTCCAATGCAAACAACTCAAGATGATCCATTACGCTGTTTGTGTAGTAAAATTGTCATACCACTGTACAAATAAAAAAGCACACACACACACTCTCAAGGTTAAATGTAAAAGCACATCGGAAGCTTCATGTTTTCAGCCCAAGTGCTCTTCCAGAAGTCACCCCCCGGGAGGTAGTTTATGTTTGCTTTCGGTCTGGATTTACTAAAAGCCTACAATTATCCTGCCATTCTACCAACCATCAGCAGCAGCAGCAGCAGCAGCAGTAGTAGTAGCAGAAGAAGCTCTGGAGGAGAACAGGAGAGTACGAGCGGGCCGATAAAAATCCAACCCTGGGCGGCATCAGAAATCTCTCCCTGCCTCCTCGTGAATGATGATCGATTGCCGTCCTGCAAGCGTACGAGGGTGCAACCGGAAATGCAAACCACCTGGAGGAGGAGGAGGATGGAGGAAAATCGTGGGGCAGAAAGGTGACATGCGCCAACACACGCGCGCCCTACCGCCGGGGTGGTAAAAGGAACGATGAGCAAATTGTTTTTTAATTGATACTGTGATTATTTCTATTTTCCATTACAGTGCTTGGAGTGTTTCTTTGTGCAGCGCAGGTGACACTCGTTTCCATCAAGGTGGCCAGCGAGAGGTGTGCCAAGGGATATTGATTTTAGCAGGATTTATTTAGATAGCAAATGATACCCTTGTTCCAATGTGGTTTTGATTACATAGAGAGAGAAAGACAACGCAACGTTTGGATCGCTGGAACTGACATCAACATCAGCCAATTGCGGGCAAATTATTTATTGACCCATCAGTCTGTTTGTCAAGGATTAAGGCGTCGCAGTGTGTACATATTGATTCGAATGTAAAAACAGGCTTTAAAAAGGACAAAAAACTAAGTTCTACAAGAAAAGCAGAGACGCGCTCAAAATCAAACTCAATACAAAGCCGCCACCCGGTCCAAATTTTACGCACAACCTTCTCTCTACACAGATATATGTACATGAATCAGGGATTTTTTACTCCACGGTAAAAAAAACTACACACCAAGCACACACTTATGCTGCACGATGGCACGCGGCGGCAGGTGTTTCACCCGGTTTTTTTCTGTATGCCTCTTCGTCTTGATATGTTGCAGCAGTCCCAAAAAAAGAAGCGACCGATCCTCACTGATCATCATCAATTTTTCTTTTGTTTTTTGCCTGTTTTTTTGGTGCTCTGTTTGGATATCTGGTTGCCTTCTGTTTCAGCTGGATTTGCTTCACGAGCATCAAACAGGTAGTGGAAGGTTGGGTCTGGGTCTAAATCAAGAGCCAAATCGATCGGCTTCGATACTTTTTATTTAGCTTTTGGTACAGACCAAAATCCGAACAGCAACAAAATAATCACATAGAGCGAGAGAGAGAGAGAGAGTTGATCCTTGCCGATTGGGCTCTTAGCTTCAACAGCTTGCATCGATTTAATGATCGAAATGATCGCTTTTGCACCAACTCTGGTGCGAAAGCAATCCCCACAACAACAAAAACCCAGTGCGGGAAAATTATCAGTTACGAAACGGGGTTCGTCGCTCACCTTCCGTTTTCTGGCGATTGGATGAAAACTCGCTTTTAAAGATGCGACCCGGCGTACGGCTGCTTTCACACTGCTGCTTTTAATGTGCAATTTTTCACCCTCTGATCACTATGCACACGATCGTTCCAATGTTTTCTCCTTCGAGTTGCCGGGTAAAATGGGGTCTCAAAATTGCTACCGTAAAACACTCACAATGCCTTATCAAAATAGGCCACAATGTAATCAGCACACCAGAACACACTTTGTAGACCGGTAAAATCGCCTTTTCTTTTCACTGTTCCGTTGTTGGACACTGCTTTGCTCTGCCAAAACTTGAAACAATCCTTACATCTATCACTAAATCCGGTGCATCCCTTTTGCACGATCTTGCCGGCACAACGGTCAAACAAACACTTCGCTTCGCTTGCAACTGGAGGACACGTTGGTTTCTCTCCTGCTGCTGCTGCTGCTTCTCCTGTTGCGCTGAGCGACTTCGGAAACGAAAACAAGCACGTCCGTTCGGCTTGGTGCCCGGCACCTGACTGATCTCGACGCTGCGCACGATCTTGCGAAGGAACCGCAGCGCAATCAAAGACCCGACGCGAAACCCTCATCATCATCATCTGGTCCGAAAGGAGACCCCATATGTGCGGCAGCGCCCCTGGCAGAGCAGCGCAGACAGAGAGACAGTGCGACAGAGAGCGATTCTCCGGTCGCGAGAGCGTGTGTACGAGTGAATGCGAGCTCGCGAGCTTCAGGTGAGCAAAAGGTAAACACACACGGACTGCAGCTGAATGGGGTTTGGCGCGGTTTGATGTCCCGGTGGTAGTTAGTGGAAGAACATAATTGCGCTCCCCCCACCTCTGTTTGACTTTCCACTCGCAAAGGATGCGCTCAGGCGGGAAATGAAGGACCTCTTTGGTGAGTGCGAGGGAGAAAGAGAGAGAAAGTGGACACAATTCACACATTTTCGATCGTTGCACAAGTTTATCAAGGTGTCCTTGTTTTTGGGGGGACTTTAGATAAATGAAACCTTTCCCTACACATAACAGAGCAAGAGCAATAGAGAGGGCCCGTTTGCAGAGATAGGGGATGGATTTTATTTTTCCACCAATTTTGTGAGGCAATGGAGTTTGATCTAAGGGTCATCGGTGTCTCTGTTTTGCTCGAGGATAATGCCTTCAAATCGTACCGCGCACCGAGCACATCAACCCCATGGACTGGGGATGGGTTCGTTGGTTGGATGGATTGAATTTTTAATGCACGTACCAGAAGGGAAGCGAGGACAGCTCCTCCTGCACTCTACATTTTCCTCCAATCGGTGGGCAGTTGGTGAGCTTTGTTTGCGCGTTTGTGTATCGCGGTGTGGGGAGGGTTAGAGTTTACTTTTTCAAACCGAGAGATAGGTGTCGGTTGCAATTCATGAGGGTGCCATCAGAATTGGAAGCAAAGCGGCGTCAAACTCTTCAGTGCCTTTCAGTGTCACCTTTTGCCCGGGAGGTATCACGCACGCAGAAAAGCCCGCGCTCATTTACTACTATGTTTGTGTGTGGCTGTGTGTGTGTGTGTGTGTGTGTATGTGTGTGTGTGTTTGGATAAGTCAACGGTCGTAACGTGCGATGTGTGATGAGCGCACACACCAGATTGCGTCCGCCATGCCCGATCAACGTTCGGTTTGAGGGTCATTTGGGAAAACAAACGGGCGACAAAATGGTTGGATTTTGGGCGTTTGAGGTTTGATGTTTAGTATTCATGGAAGCGCTGCTGCTTGTATGAAGAACGAGACAGACGGGGTACGGATTAATGTCAGAATAACCGGTACATTTTTAAAATGGTAAGCTAGGAAAGGAAGCATCTGAGAAGCCTTACAAAAAGTGGGTGAGGGTTTGTACTTACAAGTGACGGAAGCATGTTCGTTTTGTTTTATAAATGGTAGAAAACAATAATTTCCTTCTCAATTTGTATTTATTTGTACCTTTAGCTAAGATTTTTTGTACAAAGGAAGGAATTTTGTACAAAATAGTTATAGACACACAAATAGTTGCATAGATCTAACATTTCTTTAAAAAATTTCTAATAATAATTTCTAATTTCTAATAAGACATTTTTTTACAATTCCACAAAATCTCTGTTACAGGTCATTGAGATTAATGTAATATATATGGTTGCTGATTTAGAATAGAATTTTTGTTTTATATAGTGATATAATTGTCTTACTATTAGTTTTTTTTCGATTTCAAGATTTATCTTTTGGATTTGATTTAAAGTTACATTCGATGGTTACATTATAACATGCATTGTCTGGTTTTTGGACATGAATAACTTGTTATTTTAAATTAGTCGTTAAATCAAGAAAAGTAAAAAAAATGCTCTTCAAATTGAGAGCGTTTTAGGAGAAAAACTTAAAAATTAATGTTGTAATGTATTAAATTTCAATTGAATTATTGTATTTCTTGTTACTTATTTTGAAACAGAGAGTTGTGGTTCGTTTGAACTTATGTAACCTTTAAGGTAAAAGCAATTCACGTAATAGTTGTAAACTCTGAGACGATGAGCTTCCCATTGATTAATATCTTAAGTTCATTGATTGAAACCTCCATTTCTGCACTTTTCTTCAGAATTGTTTTGTGTTTATTAGGATTTCAACTATATTTATAGCATCTTCTTCTTTTGGCCAACAACCGTTGTCGATGAAGTCCTGCCTGTACCACTTGTGGGCTTGGCTTTTAGGGGCTTTTGGATTACCCCCTCCTCCCCCATAGCAGGTTAGTCAGTCCTACGTATGGCAGAACGCTCCATTTGGGGTTTGAACCCATGACGGTCATGTTGTCAAGTCGTACGAGTTTTACTATGATACCTACTGTATTTATACCTACTTAACACATAAATCAGACAGTATATGTCAATAAGATGATAACTGGTATTCTTTCATAAAATAATATTAAAGTCTCAAATAGAATGTACCGGTTAACTTAAAACACATTTTTTATTAATTTTCCCGCTTCTTCATATTAAAAACAGATGTTTCATTTTAAGCAGCAAATAAAAAAAACCATAAAGATCAACCGCCTCTAGAGCAACAGAAAAAGAATCGTTTCAAGTCCGCTTTCGTGCACCTTTTAGCACAACTCACTCGCGAGTGTCATCACACCCGAGCGCAGCTCATTTGCAATCCAAAACAATAAAATATAATTACCACCTACCATCTTGACAGTCGGCACACACACATTACCTTGCATTCCTTCTCATCGTACCGTCCCTCCTTGCGTCTAATCGCAACCGAGTGTGCAATCAACTGTCACACGCCATGCGCGCCATGCTGGAAATCCGTTACGGCCCGGCATCGTTCCCCAGCAAACGCAAACGCACAGATGCGTTCAGATTACCGCCATCATCTAAATGGCGGTGCCCACATAATCGACGAATTGTAGCAAAAAGGTAGGAATTTGTTATTCCCCCCACTGTTCTGTGTGTCCCCCCTGTCCCCTCTCTATTTGCCCTGAAGTTTCCCAGGGGCACTACGTGCAACAGGCATGTGTTGTGGTAGTAAACCGGGAAAACAAAGACATTTTGAAATCAAAAATAGCTTCCGGTACCCCATGATCCACGCGTTGCCCTTCCGATTGGATGGGAAGAAGACCGTCACCTCAGTACAGTGATAACGATTGAAACGACGCGGGCCGCTTCTCTCGCCGGAGCTTCCTTGTGAAACCTCGACCCCTGACCGTGAGGAATTGCCATGAGAAGGCGCCCTATGCCGCATGTGTGAGAGCACGCCAGCAGCGAGCGAAAGAGAGAGAGAGAGAGAGAGAGAGAGAGAGAGAGAGAGAGAGAGAGAGAAAGAGAGCTTGAACCAAAACGCCCGGTTCCGTTCGAGTGCGTTTCCGGGTTCTCCCCGCGATTTGGCGCAAAAAGGCGCTGTTGTTTCGTTGCGGGCACGAGAATTAGTAACGGAAAGTCACGTGCCCCGTGTTTTACGCTTCGCTAGCCGATCTAACCGCTGTGCTCGGGTTGTTGGCAGCGCAAAACCAACCTATTTGTGGGACCTCGGCTTGACGCTCGGCTTGACCACCCCTCGCGTAAGGGCGCGATCGGGCGGACCCTTTTTGGTGGGCAAAACGTGGCTGGACGAGCCAAAAAGGATCGCTCATCCTTCCTTGGTGCTTCTTTGTACAGTACACTTACCTACACACACATGGACGCCCCTTTCTCGATCGTAAAATACGAGCTTTACGAGACACACACGCGTTGCTGCCAGCTGGCTCCGAATGGGAAGGAAAACTGTTATTACATCTTCTTCCCTTTCCTGCCCTTCATGCTGCGGCATGGCTGCATAATGCTGCTGCTGCTGGTGCTGCAACGTTATTTTACAGGACGCGTGCGCCCAATTGCTGTGGCGCTGGGTGCACACGCAAAAGCTGGGGAAAGGTCTTGTTGGGGAAAGGTCAGAAGAGGGCGAGTGATGCAGCGCGAGGGCACACTAAACCAACTGTGTGAAGCACTTAAGTGTGTGCGTGTGGCAGGCACAAAAAAGGGAGCCCCCTTTTCCGTTTCGAGGCGCTCTCCCGTCATGCCTCTGCCATTTGGTTTGGCTGCCAGGATATAGTGAGGGATGATTTTCATCGGATTCATCCGAGTGAAAGATTTAAGGGATGAAAATGTGTGGTTTTTGTTTCGTTTCCTAGGGTCCATCGTAAATAGGACGAGTCATTCGGTCCAATTAAACTAGTTTGATTTGAATCTTTCCTTTATGATCGACGATTTCGTGGTGCTGATTTCAAGGGCTCTTCAGATTAGTTTTCTCGTTTTTCCCTATCCCAAAAATTGTATATACTTTTAAATAGTAAGAGTAACAACATGTTTGTTTGTATTGTATTTCAAAAAGTTTGTACTTTGGATGTGACTAAAATATACATCAGATGGGGTAGAGCTTCTTATTTCGCAGAATTTCTAAGGACGTTTTTACAGGTTCCTTGTCAGAAATTGCTCATAAGTGAATAAACGAGGTTCGTCGTCTACCGGCTTTAGTTCATATATTCATATTTTCACTTTTTCCATTTATTTGAAACTATGGCAACTGTCTTTATTTATTTATTCATTTAGGTTTAGGTTATCTGGCAAGTTCCTGCCAACATAACAAATACAATTGTACAATTATACATTTAAATAGAAATCGAACATAACATTGACATATGAAAGCTCGGAGCAAACCAACAATTTACCGTACAAATGGAAATGATATATTGCAAGCGTATGTCCAAGTTCTTGGCGAGTTTGTACAGGATTTATGTCGAGCATTGCCCATAGTTATCCATTCTCAAATTTTCGCGGCGTGATTGAAAATGATCATGGTCGTCTAGTTCAAAATTACCTCTTTCAAACCCTTAAAACTACTTCAGATGCGTTATTGTAGCTAGAGCATGGTATCATAAACTAAAAATGACGATAATGTGGAATAAAAATGATACCCATATAATACGATGACTTTCGGCAGAAGTAATCTACATAATGTCAATAATGAAATAGAAATCCTTATAAAGACACATTTTTTGTTGCAAAGCTGGTAATTTTGTATTTACAATGTTGAATTATATACAATGTTGAATCCACTGGATTCAAATGACATTTGGTAGATAGCAAAGTGTCAGGAAAGAAATCCTGAACATAAAAATAAGAGTTGTTGCCTGATGAAACAAACTTTACAAAACAAGTGGCGACATCTGCCATCAAAACGTTACAAGCTTATTACTACTATCAAGAGTTTCATTCGTGAAGTCTGGTAGTAATAAAAAAATATTTTCCTTAGCTTTCCATGATTTTTAAAGTAATTATTAAACTTATTGCTTAAAAAGTGACAAGGTAAAGGATTTAACATCATGTTCTTACTAAACGACAATATTATTGTTACATTTACACCTATGCATTCTTTTTCACGATTTCGCAATCTGTTCCTTTGACCTTTGACTCTCAGCTTTGACTCAGCTTAGCTATCGTCTGAAGATTGTTGACCTAACAACTACTAGATCATCATGCCACACCTCTTACCAGGTACAGGTACGAGGTACAAACGCACTCCCTAACCGCGTGACCGGACGAAGCCAGCATAGTTTTAGCTGTGTAGAAATCTTATCCAAGCTGTGCTTTTTTTACAGCTCTACGTATGTTTACCGCTTATCTAATTAGCTATTCAAAAGCAAACGGCACCATTGACACCAACGAAGCCGAGTTAAGTACATGGGGAATGGGAGCAAAGAAGTGTGTTTATTTTCACTGTAAAATCAGTTATTTCAAACATTTAACCTGATTTTGTTTAGAAAACAATGGAATGGTTCATAATTGTAGTAACTTACTACTTATTTATTTAAACAATAATTTCGGAAATTGTTGCAGCAAACAAAAGCTTCCCCAACGGTTGAAGCGTGTTCGTGCTTTTTCTTGTTTTTATACTTACTTGGCGGTACTGTCTTCTTCGCTTCGTGTGCATTAGCTCCTCCCCTTTTCCAGAAACACTTGAAGTAAGGCAACGCTTGCACAATGGACGAGGTTTACAGCAAATGCTGAAAAGTGAATGATGGAAAAATTAAATAAAAACCATGTATTCGTGTCCTGTAACCAGCAATCCTGTAACAGATAAAAAATAATGAAGAGCTTTATATAAAATGTAAACATTTTTGAAGTGAAAAACATAAACAAATATTATCTGATGCGTTATGTAAAGAAGAGGAATAAATAATATAGGAATACTTGCAAAACCAACATAAAATGATATGACCAATTGGATAATTAATAAATTTTGTAGGACGCATTTAAAGCTCTTGAACATTTCGGAATATAATTCGCATTTTGTCAAATAACTTAAAATGTTTTATTTGTGTATTGATGATACGCGCATGACAGCTTTTTATTATTCCTTTTAATATTCGCTTTGTGTTACTTTCAATTGTACTTGTTGAACTACGCGTGGGGTTTTCAACGATTGTTTTTGTTGTATTTAAATAATTTTTGGCAATTCGATTTATATTTTATCAATTTGGAACATTATTCTTCATTTATATGCTTACTTTCAATTCTTGTAGAATTTATCTACAATTAACTGTTTTTTAAATTTTTTAAGTAATAGGACATTTAACCAATCGAGGTAGAACAAATTGCTCAACACAGGAAGCGAACTACCTATTTTCCACGTTCCACCTCGTGCATCCACCGTACCGAGTGCAACAAGGGTGCGCGCGTGCCAAAAGGAAATGGGCCGCAGCGTGCGATACGCAAACGCATTCGGCGTGTACGCGAAATAATAATAAACGAACCGCAAAAAAATGGGCAGTAAAATAAAGTCAAAAATGTGAATAACCGCGCTCACCTTTGCCACCATCGGTAATCATTTTAACCTCATTTCGTACGAGAACCATTTGGGTGAAGTAATTCCGGCGCAAAAACAAAAAAAGCTAAATAAAAACACACCCGACAGGATCGCTGCACTTTGGTAAACACATTTTTCAAATTGCGCGATTGAGGATCGGGAAAAGATGATCGGTCCCGTCTTTATTGGCAGGCCGAAGCACGCATGCCAATGCACCTTCCCTGCGAGCGATCAGACCCGTGGGCTCTGTTCTTCTCGATCCTCCCTTCCGTCTGCGCTGCTTTCGGCGTCGATTTGGCATTTTCCCGTCGTCCCGCCTGTTCAAACTTTAGCTTTGCTCCTCATTGTCGGATAGTTTCCTTCCTTCCACTGATACGTATCTGCACGCTGAGGAATCAACTCTGGGGGCAGCAGTTGGGAAATTTATGATCGGTTGTGTTTTGTTTTCGTTCTTTTTTTCCCAATTCGGGATGGCTTCCTTTCCGTTCTACGACCTTTTGCGATCGTGCGCGACGCGATCAACGCATGCATCCGGATGATCGAAATGCGTTTCGGAGCCCTTCTCCTTGCTGTCTCGTGCCTGCACTGTTTTTGGGATTTTAAGCGGGGCAAGCCCACCGTAACAGGTCGGCGAATTTAAGATTAGTTTGTCTGCCGCTCGAGACCAATGCCAGTTGGTTTACGGTAGCAGCACCAGCAGAGCCGCGCGGTAGTTTTGCCCTCCATGTGACACCGTTTTTTGGGATGGCACCGGAATGGACGACCCTTCGAAGCCTTCGAATCTTTCGCAAAAGATCAACACCCGGTACAAAAGGTTCGCGCCGAACTTCTGCCGGCACACTCTCAATCCATTGTCAGGGGCACAATTAGGAAATCTTTTGACGTTTTTGTGCTTTCCCCCTTGACTTCGTTCACTTTCTTGATCATCAGGGCAACAGTTGTTGGCACAACAGTTCGAACAGTTGAACGACCCACGGTGCAACAGCATGCGTCGAGTGTTTCTGCAGTGCGTTTGTTGCGAGGCGTCAAACAATTAAACTATAAAGCTATGTGAAGGAAGCTTCCGATGTGCACGAAGCACCAAAGGCGGCAGCAGAATCCCGATCGCAGATTCATCATCACAAAAGAGGATCCAGCTGGAAGGTTCCCCTATACTTTTTGACTACCAAAAAGTCAGCCCTGCAGCATTCCACCGTGATCGGAAATTAATTAGAACAAGCAACATATTATCAGTGCTGGAGGGAGTTGCCTTGTACCTGTTTTTATTTTTCTCTTCCATCCAATTACAGCATGTTTGCTGTAATGCAGAAATGGAATGAAAGGATTCAATTACAACGAGCAAGGCACGCGTACGGCGCAAGATTTTTAACCCATCAAAGAGCTGTTGTAAATCGTGACGATGGTGGATCATAAATCGTGCACTGATGATGAAGCGCTCGTCGTTAGCAGGAGCTTGTTTTGTTATAAGTGTGGAGAAGCAACAAAAATCATGAAAAAATGCTGAAAAGATGCACCAAACAAGTGACCAAACGTTGCTGCTGCTTGTGATGGTTCCAACATTTTAAGTTTTGAATTGATAATGTGAAAGAAAAAGGGAAAATCCAGACATGTTTCCTTGGAATATCCAGAACGAGTTTCAGGATGACGATTAGATGGCAAATAAGAACGATGAATATGACTATGAAATATCACTTACCACACTTTAAGGTTTAATTTGTCGTGTTCGACACAAAAATTGAGTGTTTGAGTATTTCATTCATAAAAACGGTTTATTAACAAAAAAGTTACAAAAGAAATCTAACAAGTTGAAGATAAATAGCTAATAAAGATTGTGAAAGATACTAAGAGGACAATTTTAGTAGACGAAATAAGAAATTAGAAAATCAGCATTATTTCAGATAATGAAGACCGTACTAGACACGATTTTTCTGAAATCCGGATTTCAATTCTGCGAATAGTTAGTATTATCTATCCTAAAGTGATCAAATCATCAATCATCCTATGGTCATCCTGCAGGAAATGTCAATTGCGCTTAATTTCTTCTTCTAATGCCGTACGGTATTACAAAATTCTAGACAATTGGCTTGCTTGATGTCTTTTACACATCATCAGAGAGATAAAAGAAAGGGCTAATGATTCTAACCCTCATGAACTATACCAGGAAAACCATACTATTTCTTGAAATAACCTATGCTTATTTTTTTCGATGAAAGCGTTGGTAGAGTACTCATCTTCTACATCAACTTCTGAATTATCTGCCAATGAAATCAGTACAAAACCATTTACAAAATATAGTATAATTAGCATTTGAAACGTTTATTGGTTACGAGCTTAAGGACACTCTGAAACTAAAAGAAGTGATTGAAACATGAAGCTTGAGATACATTTTTGGTTTGCCCAAACGACCACGCTTAGAAGTCAAGACTTCTTGCGCTTGATAATCCTTAAGCTTGTTTGACATGGGAAGCACTATTGGCAATAGTATTAAATTAGCTGTTAAACATTACTTTCAGGTAACATCAAATGTTTAGAATGTACTGTTATTTTCCGAAATGTTTGATTCACTGTAGTTCACAAGTTTGTAATGTTTATTTTTATGTTTATTTGTCTATCGATGAACATACAAAGGTACACTATGGAACAGAATTTAGCACAGAATTCAGCAAAAGCGTCGCTGACGGCGTCGAAAGCACGACACATATGTAGGAATTGGTCAGAGGAGCCAAATTGCGTTCTACGATCATCGACATTGGCAACATTGCTTGAGTCTGGAGCGGTCTGTCAGGAACGTACAGGTTGATGGTAGCCAGTAGTAACGGAGAGTCAATACGGCTGTTCGAGAAGTCCCGTGATGAACGACAGTCTGGCTTTTTGTATTCGCTCGCCTAAAGTAGGTAACCCTAGTAGCAAACACCTAGTCCGGTAATCGAGCCTTTGGTAATCGAGCCTCAAATGATAGTTTCGTATCAAACAATACGCCTAGATCTTTTTGAAACTCTTTGAATTGGAAACGAAACTCAGAAGATGGTTGTACTGTAATTTTTAGTCTTTTAGCAAAACAATGGTCTCGTGGTACAGTCGTCAACCCGCATGACTAAACAACATACTCGTCATGGGCTCAAGCCCCGAATGGACCGTTCCTTCATACGTAGGACTGACTATCCTGCTATGGGAAATCAATAAGTCACTGAAAGTCAAGACCACTAGTGGTATAGCAGCAGGCCTTGACAGACATCGGTTATTGTGCCAAAGAAGAAAGGAGAAGCAAAACGAACCTCTGTTTCAAATTATATTCAATTCATATTTATCTCATATTAGGTCACAAGATCATCATAAATCAATTTAAGATCAAGAAATAATAATATTAATAATAATAATAATATTATCATGCGAGTGATTTTCCTCCTTAAATCTCATTATTTCTCGTCTGATAAAAGAATTCTTTTTATAGGCGTATTTTTTTCCACTGGCCATTTTTTGGTCAAGACTCCATTGATCCTTAATGCGAGCATTGGTGTAATTAATTTAAAATAGAAATACGAAAGTTTTACACGCCCTGCGCTTAAGCAAAGCCTGAACACATTACTGTAGTAATCTTATCACGATTCTTTTTTTATTGTGACTCGTTACCAAAAGCTCATGACATCGCTGGCACTCGCCACCATGCGCAACACGTTTAATCGGACTCGACTTGCTCGTAAATGTCCCGCTTTGTTTCCACCTCCACCAACCGAATCTGATGCACATGCAATCCACTGCTGCTGCTGTTGTTGTTGCTGCTGCTGCTGCTGCTGATCCCAAAATCAAACATATGCTGCTTCCACCGTTGTTGCTGCACCGAGGATACCGATTTCCCTCTTTTCACAAAGACACGATCATCAGATCGTTAAAGGAGGGTGCGCACTCTCGCTCTCCCTGTGTGTCGGTCGAAACTCAAACCAAGTGACAGCCGGCACGCGTTACCTATTTTTTCGAATGCCTGTTTTTTGCCTTCCTTTTCGTCCCCCCAGCTTCGAACGGGTCAATCGTTAAAGACGCGCGCGTGTGTGTGTGTTGGAGTGGTTCAACGACTGTTACACCGCAATGGTGCATTGTCTGCAGTTTTGTGCAGTCAGTCGTCGGGCGCAACCAGAAACGTGTCCCGCCAAACATGAGGGGCGAACCTGGAAAAAAGCCCTGCGATGAGGAAGAAAATGAGGAGGAAACCCAAAATAATCAGCCGAACGGGAAGTAGGATGAGCTGTGTGTGTGTGTGTGTGTGTTTGATGAGAATGCGCATTTCCTGCCCCTCAAGCCGAGGCCCCGAACCGTCTCCACTGAGGCATTTGGGTCGTCTGCTGCTGTTGTTCGGCTCGTTTCAATCAACGAATGATCTATCAAACTGTGTATAGGGATTGAACGGGAAACGATTTGAGGCAAACCCCTGAAGGACCCCTCTTGATTGTTGCTTTCGTATGCATGTTGGAACAATTTACAGGCACATCTTCTACACCCATAGCCCTTTTTTATGTGTTGTGTTGGTGGTAATAATTAAAATCAACGGCAGAAAGGTATCCAAGCGTTAAGTTTCAAGCATTTGTCGATGAAATCCTAATTTTTCGATGCCTTTTTTCTGTTCTGCTAGGGACACCTTGTTGATCAATGTGAACGAGGAGATGACTGAAGCGACTTGACGTTTTATAAAATCAATTCCTTTTTCCCTACATAGTGGCAAAACTGCCCAGGTAAAAAAAAGTTTAAAAAAGCTTTTTGAAACTTATAAATATTGTTGGTAATTTAAGTCATCATTTCGAACATTGTTTGGGAAATTTGAATGCTCCTTGTTGCATTTATTCGACCTCCAATTGATTGTTCCTATAATTTTCTCTCACTTATCGAAGATCGTGTGTTTCGTTATCAACAGAATTATGTGATCATGTCAGCATAAAGCAATCATTATAATCCAGCCCGGTAATCCAATTGATGCAAATGTTTGTGTATAACGAAAATGAGTTGAAACGGAATAAAACAACATCAGCAGATACTACACATAAAAAAGGAGCCCTGAAAAAAGGACCGTATGATTGCTTAATTTGTCGATATTCTAAATTTGCACGACATCTGTACACTGTCACGAACGCTTTTACGATACGCTCGTTCCATGCGCATCGTATGCAAAACCAGATTCCTAATGAACCAATTTCATGGAGCTGGAATTTGAAAAAAAAATAATAAATGCCTTCAACGAGAACCACCGTGCCGCCGCAACCATCGGGCGCGGGCCCATGCGATCGATCCAGTGCTCATCCTTGATTTCGTGCTCCTCCGAGGCACCGAGAGAATCGCCGCAAAAGTGTGAAGCGAAAGAACTTATCCAGCTGCCAATTGAGATAAGTGTAACGGGGGTTTGGGGAAGAATAATTTCCACACACTCGCACACACATATGTATCAGCCCGCATAGCCATAATAAACATAAACAACTGGGCAGAGGGCGGTGGGGTACAGCAGATCTCGAAAAAAATAAAATGCAACCGAAGCGCATCTTCTTCAGAATCTGTTCTCGTTTCGGTGGTCAGAACAGCTGAGTTTGGTGCAAAGAGGATCGTTTCTTTTGTTGGTGTTGTTCTTTCGGTTTTATTATCAGCTTTTAGCATACCTTTCTTTTAATGGGAAAAGGCAGTTTGGATGAAAAGTGAACAGTTCTGGCGTAGCAATTCGAGGTGCATTGGCTGGAGAAGCAAAAAGTTTACTAGAATTTCCTTGTTACAGAATGTATAACATAACATCAAAAGTAATAAATAATAAAGATAACAAATTCAGAACGACATTGACAATCTACACTGTCAATTTTTAAGTTTCAATTTAAAATAGGACAAAACTGGATAAAAACAAGTGAAGTTCACTCTTAAAAAAAATTTATAATGACATAAAACTAGCATGAAACAAAAACAAGGTTTAAATTATTAAAATAAAAAAAGAACCAAAAAAGCTAAAATATTGATTTTTAAACAAGTGTGAGATAAGAAATAAGTTGGTAAAAATATAACATAATAATGTACAAGTAACACTAAGAACAGTTTCAAAAATTTTAAGAAATATAAAAAAAATAAATTAAAACAATTGAAAATGAAAAACTTATAAATACAAAACAAAACAGCAAAAGGAAAAAAAAAATAAATTAGTTGTAGGAAATTCTAAAGCAATTAGAAAGATCAAAAAACAAAAATAGAATACAGACGAAAATAAAAATCAAAGCATTAACAATAAGAAAGTAACACAATACACTGAAAAATTGATTATTAAAATAGGTAAGAATATAAAAACGACCCACAAATATCTATAAATATGAAAACAAGAATAATAATCTAGTTTTATTAATGGAATAGGAAGACATTAGTTGCATTTAACAAAACCGAATAATTTGACAATGAAACAGCAAAAAGAACAGCAGATTTAGGATACTGTTCCAAAAATCCTTTCAAAGCATTCAAAGCAGAAGCTTAACAGCTTTTCGTTCCACCCTTGGATCGCTTGGGGGGAGAAATTGCGCTAAAGGAGCACCAACAACAACGGCTAAAGATATTGGCGCGTGCTGGGCATTGTGCTACTGCACCGAACTCGTGCCTGATTCACCATCAAACGCATCATCTTTCTCTCCCGGTGCCGCAATCGGAAACGGTCGAATTGAAACTGAAATTGATAAAGCAGAGCAACGGCAGAGCGCAGACCGGCCGGTACGGTTTAATAATAATAACCGCAGCAATAAAGTTGGTTCCAAACGACTCGGCCGTGCGGTTTGTGCGGCCAACAAAAAAGGGGATTGGATCTTTATTAAGTCTCTTTTCATTTGCTTCCCTTTTAGCATTGCTCGCTTCTACTGTCCCCCCGACCGTTTCTCCACACGATCATATACCCAGTTCTCTCCAAGGATATCCATCCAAGGAAAAGGATCATGTAAAGAAGGGTGATTGAGCTGACAATAAGAGAGTAAAAGAGAGAGAGAGAGAGCGCACGCAAAAGCACGCTTGAATGGACACTGAGTGTTGCGGAGGGAAGGCGGTACAAAAGTTGACCAACAAACGTCCGGGGCAGCAAGTGCGCGCCCGGCACGGCAAGCATAAATATGAACTTCGGTTCGGTTCGGTACGGCAGGACCCAGGAAAAGATCCTTCGCGTGGCCGCGTTTGGGGTTGCGATGGGTGCCCGGGGTGAAGGCACGTGGACGGGCACGCGTCAAACAGTTGGAGGACAGGTGGATTTGTACCTGTTAACCGACAAGAAATCGAATCCGTCCGTCTGCTGTTGTGTTGTGTGCGTTGTCTTCTCTGTTCCGTTTCCACTTTGTGCTGTTGACCTTTTTTGTGTTCGTTTTGGCGCTAGTGTGTTGGTTGATTGAACGTTGCTGCCTTTCCGTTTTCGGCCGGCGGACGTGAGGAATTTAACGTTAATTTTTATTATACTTAAGTGTGTGTGTGTGGTTTTTTTAGTCTTCATTTTTTCGTGTAGATGTGCCGCAGTGCCTAGGTCAGGCTGTATTTATAGGCTTTCGAGATTAGCCGGTACAATCAACGCGTTTTTTTTTTCTTTGCTTCGTCTTCTTGGCACAAGCACTACGGAGGGGAGAAGATCCTAACGATTGTTATTTACACTAAAGGATCGTATTATTTTGGGGGTAGATGATAACTCACAGGCTTTAGGGATTGTTCTGTGTTGCTGCTTTTTTCTTTACAAAACGCCAGATTGCGCGCTTTCACCTGTCGTCAACCGTTTGGAGAAAGTCTCAACTGAATCTCATTATGGACCTTATTGCGTGTTTTGTATGAGAGAAAAATAAAAGGATTTTTGTTTTCTAGGCGATCCATTATATTGCATGATTCTTGGCTTTTAATATAGATGCCTTAGATTTGTAAGATGTATCTGATTAGCATGATCCTTTTGGGTTTCGTTTGTCAGGATCAGGTTTTGCCTTATGTCCACCTTGAAATATTTAATATTTATGAAGAAAAGGACCGTTTTTAGGACAACAACTGTAGGTTTTAATACTCTAACAGATTGTAGAGCAGCATTAACCACTATTATGTATTTCCTATCCATGGAATTATGTTTGATTTCATTCGTGCACAATATGTTGTAAATGTACACCAATTTCTTTCTCATGCGGTGTACTAGAACGGGGGTCTCCAAACTACGGCCCGTGGGTCACATGCGGCCCTCGAGAGCTTACAATGCGGCCCACGATGACTTTATAAAGATTAAAGTAAATATTATATTGTCTTTACTTTTCTAAATAATTTTTTTGTTTCTTTTCTTAGACGATAATTAAGCTTTAATAATACGAGGCTGTAAAAGTCTCGATAGTATTTTGTTATTGAAACGAGATTTAATCGTTCACCCGTCAGTTAAAGTTAACGTCAAATAGCCCTCAAAATAGTTTGTTTCGAAGCATTGCGGCCCGTGAGCTGAATGTTTTAGACCCCTGTACTAGATGATTAATTACGAACTTTGAAGCAAATTTAAAATTTATTCTACTCCATAATTCTGGAGTGATATTAGGGATTTTTTTAGTATTGCAAAGTTGTTAAAGTATTTTAAAAGTTGTACTCAAAGGTGTTTCGTATTCAGGGAATCCACTGCATGCAGTATAAGGTTGCTCTGAGGGAGATTTAGGATTAGCATGTCTAAAGTATTCAATTGAAGCCATTTCAATGTATTTGATATTTTGCAACAATTATAATATTTTGAGCAAAAATATCTCTGAGATCATGACATCATTCAAACTTAGATTATTTTTGTTTAAGATAATGCAATGTGTGCCAATATTAAGCTTAGAACTGAAAGCTAAACTATTATTGCAGTTAGTAACAGTTCAGCATCAGTCAGTCCTTTATCTGAAACCTCCTTTCAGTAAGTTTAACCAGATAAGAAAGATCTTTGAGCCTCTAACTTACACTTTTAAGATTAATTTAGCAATAACGCTTCACTCTACTCTTTTTTAGCTCAACTAGCAACTCACTCTCTCACTCGCTCTCTATTTTGAAATTGAACTCTCACAAGAGTCGAGTGGTGAAACATTTTTTGGATTATATTCAATTCCCTCACACTTTGCACCACCTAGCGACTTGCCACTCTTTTAGGATTCAAATAACAGAAGAGTAAATAATGAAAATATTCATTTCAACTCTTTGTGCTGAGCCAAAATCTTAGATTAATTTGCAGCATGTAACCCACACAAACGCTTTTACTCACTGTGTACATGTCATGTACATCAAATAAAACTCAAATTTGATGTTCTTCGTATTCAGATTGAATTCACAACGGTCATGCCAAGTGTCTCAACGACCAAGTGACTTAAAAGGTCATAATTAGTCATCTTAATTAATATGAATAAAAGCCAAAGCAGATACCTAGGAGGAATTGAAATAGGCAAACTTACAGGACCGACAGAACAGAACCACCAATACCGAACGACCAATAGCATGAATAAGCTATCAGATCCATGCCTAAACTCTTGCTTAATTACTAATTTTCTACGGTGATATCTTACTTCACTCAAAGGGATACATGTTCAATATTGTAATTAATATCAAAATAACGCTTTTTCTGTACTAACATACTTTTTAATATTCCAAATATTGTTTTCAAAATGATTAAAAAAGGTAGCAAACTGCCATGGGTATTGCAAACTGCCACAATATCGCATGCTTATTGATTAATGCACGTAGAAAACTATTTCACACTCAAAATCGAAACAAACCCCTATTCCCCATTTTACACCGATCGAGACCACCTTTCACTTGGATGCACCAACAAATCATTCCGCTTTGCACCTCTCGAACAAATAGTGCTAGCACACGACATTTGTCACCCGACAGGGATAACGAGACCGTGATCGGTCAGGTGCAGCCTTGCTCGGTGTGCACTTTTACAAATCGACAGCAAAAACACCTAAAAAAAGCGCCGCTCGTAAATGCCAGTGATGATATAATTCCATCCTGCGTCTTCGGGTGCGGTTTCGTACACTCTCGTTCTTCTCATTCCAATTTCCGTTTTAAAAGCTCTATTTGAATTTCGAGCACAAAGGGCTGGTCCGTACAAAAAAATAATTCATTAATTACTGTAAGTGCGAAACAGTAAGACAGGCTCGACGAGTGCCTCAGCAACGATCAACGCATGGGTGCGTGCGTGCTGCTGCAGCCTGCAACCATCCTTGGTCCTTGGAAGGAACGGTTCCGGGACGTCCTTTTGTGTTTTTCCACCTTTTGCACTTGCGCGAGCCACCTTGCCTTGCATGATTGCACTCCTTAGCGGCCACCTGGTAATTGGCCTCGATTTTTCTTAACCCCTTTGCCCCCACTTCACTTCCGCTTATCAGCAACAGGGCGGCAAGTGTGAATGTCACACAGAAAGCGAGACAGACAGACAGAGAGACAGTGTGCAGTAGGGCTCAATCCGTCGACGCACAATGGGTTCGTCGCTTCGGCCGTGTCAACTCGTCCCTTTCAATAGGATAATTGAATCTAATGTGATCTGCTTAAGGCAGGTCCGGCTGGCGGTGTTGTCCGCCAGGCCAGGCCGGGACTGCAAACCTCTGACACCCAAACGGCCCAATTTACTGACATCTACATCCATAGGCCGCGCGGTACAGAGTGCAGGCTTTAGCCAGAAGGGCAATTTTCCAACGACAGCATGACAGGTTTTGTGACAAGCGGTGAAGAAAAGAGATCGAAACGCTGCTGCAGGATATAATTGCTCTTAATAGGAAGCAAGCTTGCCTGCTGGTTGGTCGGTGCTGAATCTGTTTTGCTCGTCCCCAAATTCGGCCGATCAATGGAGAACGATCGTCCCTTGGTGGTGGCTGACTGCAGCCCGATCCTTTAGGGATGTTCGTCATGTTGCAGCTTCCTAATTTTCAGCCCCAAAACCGCTCCAATCGTTATGTAAATGCAACGGCAAGTGCCGAGCAATCCTGTCGCCGGAACGAGCGTCCAATCGAAATGATTGCACCAAATGATAGACATTTGACGGTATTACGGTAGGCAAGTGATATTTTACGTTAATAGCCGCCGGCGACAGGCTCGATTAGCGACCGTGATCGATTACGGGCGATCGTATAAAAAAGACAGAGCGCGCGCGAGAGAGAGAGGGGAGTCTTTCGGCAAGATCGGTCAGTAATTTGAAAGGCGCAAAAACTGCAGCCGTGAACAGCGAATATATGAGGTGATAAAATCAATTACTAACGGCGCCAGATGATTCTAATACCGGGGGGCAGCTGTTAGTAGCCGCGCCGTCCGATGGCTTTCCAGTCACCCAACGTGTGCGTGCGGTGCCCTTAATTTTTTTGGGGAAGAGATCACGCACACAAAATGATTTGATGGGATAGGGTCCCCCTCCGCCCGAGTTCGTAAACGATCATCTCCAGAAACACTTTGATTCGGAGTCGTTTGGAACAATTTGCAGTCGTAAAAAATGATGGCAACTAATTTCTGTTGAACGTTGGTTGCGTTTGATTTTTGTTTCGGATTTTCTGGCGGAGTTTTCGGTGAAAATGGGGCCACTGACTTTGGTCGATTGGGTGCAGTTTATTGGGAGAGTTTGAAATCGGTGCAGCTTTGAAATTGATTGAAATCTTCTTTGATAGTGAGTGTTTTTCTTTTAGAAGAGCTTGTACAATAAACAACATTTTTTTCCTCAATAATTGATTTATTGAATGTTTGTGCCTTGTGCTATAACTGTAGCCTACACTAGTTCTGGAACCAGAGGGAGGTTGAAAAGATTTCCTAATTGAATCTGAAATTTGGACCTTTCAATCTTGCAGATGTTGGATCTTTTCGAACGAATTCGGTTGAGTCCGATTGAGTCTAGGTGACTCCGAGGAGTCCGAACGAATTCAGATGTATCCAGATTCATGAAGATTCGTTAATACATAATCATCGGAACTCGTTTGGAATTGAAGGGTATAATTCGATTTTGGGTTGGAGTCGAAATCGTAGTGGATCCTCGTTGAGATGGTAAAGTGTTATTGCAATTGGTAAAACAACCTGCTATGAATAAGTCTTCTTCTTCTTCTTCTTTGGCACAACGACTGCTGTCGGTAAAAGCCTGCCTGTACTTACTAGTAAAGTGAGCTTGGCTTTCAGTGACTTATTGTTACCATAGCAGGGTAGTCAGTCCTTCGTATGGGGGCACGGTCTATTCGGAACTTGAACCCATGACGGGCATGTTGTTACGTCGTACGAGTTGACGACTGTACCACCAGACCGGCTATGAATAAGTACCAAGTGATATATCAGAGTAACTAGTTGTCCTTGTCCTTTTCAAGGAATAACATTTCACTCCGACGACCAATTAGTTGTAATAAGTTATTTAGATCTAATTATTTTTATTGTTTATTTGTGACAGCTTCATGCGACGATCAGTTACTTGTAGCTGGTTAATCTTACTAGCTACTCTTTCTATGTTTTTGGTAGGGTAAGTATACCAATTATGGCTATAATATGTCATCAAGATACATATTTTACCCTTGTAAAAATAAATACTGAGAAAAAGGACAAAAGTCTTTATGTTTTCTTGTTGTCTACACTGTGTAGAACACGAGGGCATTTTTTATTATCATTCAGTATTTATCAAAATACTCGACAAATTCAATTCAAAATTGCTTCTCAAGGTACCAATTATGGCTATAGCGTTCCTAGCAATTCGCCATAGCTGTACCAAATGTATCTGTAGGCCAAAACTCGTGGATATTTACACCAAAGGTTAATAAATAGAATAATGATAATAATAATAAATATTATAACAAAATGATGATTTTGATCCTACAGTGCTGCTCTTAGCAAAATGATAAGAGATACCAAATATCTTAACAACACATTTTCAAAAGGGTGATATTTAACAAACGGAAGTGAGCAATACGGAACTAATAAAGCACAAATGTGTTAAAATGTTCATATTTGAAATGAAAAATCTTTCCGTGGTTTTAGAATGGAAATAGAGAGTTTTAGAGCCAAAATATTGTTCGCTATAGCCATAATTGGTGCTATAGCCACATTGGTGCTATTTAACCAATTAACCTAACCAATTATCTTTGCAAGTTACTTTTAATCATTTGCTATATTTTAATCCGTCGTTTAGATTATGATGATAAGTCTCACCACTTACCCCAACATAGGTTTGAGAAAGACGAAGGTATTTATAAACTAATTTTACTGTAATAGGGTAACGAAAAAAAAAGAGCAATGGTGGCATCAGAAAACTCTCAGACGAATTGTCCGAGTCATAGACCCAAGACGACCAACATAGTTCCATCAAGGAAAAATGGGTCTTATCCATCGAATATAATGACATTCTCTTTCATCCTTTATGTAGCTCGCCAAGAACCAACTATTGCAACACGACTGCGACACGCATATGGCCAGTTCCACTAGTGCCAATGGTTGGCTCCAGGGCACTACCTTCCAAAGCAGGTGAACCTAATGTATCTGGAATTGGCCAATTACAATCATCAATGCGTGAATCCTGTTGTGGCCTCCCAGACCGTGTGTAAACCGTACATTCCTCCTAATAGATCCCGAATGTCCACTTGTACGCGCGCATGTCTCAAACCTGTGTTGACTCTTTCTTATATATTTTTTTTCTAGTTGAAATTTTCATATATAAAGAAAAAATCTTAGCATCATCATCAAAATCGTGATGACAATTACTGATAAGATTAATAATAACTAATATTGCTAATAACTAGAGAACTAATAGATACTAATAATTAGTTACTGGAACTAGTTAATAATCAAAGGTAACTGATTTCCTTTAATTTATTTTTTCATTTTTTCAATTTCTATGTCTAGATCAATGTCTCCACTCTGAATTACACATCAATGAAGGGGGCCGCAGGAATGTATTAAACTGAGGCCTAATTAAATAGTGCACAAAATAGATTTTTTTGAAAGACAATAATGACATAATGCTGATAACATCTTAGTTATAAAATAACTAGCGTATAGTAGTGAAGTCCTAGCAATGTTTTATCCCATCAAAGACGATAGTTCATAGCTTCTTTGATTCCTTAAAAGTCATAGAATAAGTTATTAACAATACGGAACATCTCGAAATTACGATTGAAATGGTCGAAATGTTGGAAAGGTCGGAATTTAGTAATGATGGCCAAAACGGCTCCGACCGGCCCCAAACAATGTCGGAGCCGGTTTTAACACAGTACACCAAAACAATACCTTTTCACTGAAGTTTCAAACGAGAAAATCCGTTGGAAAATACAGAAGGTACTTAAGTTAAGGAGCGGTCCAATGGTACAGTCGTCAACTCAAAGTCGTCTCCGTTGCAAGGGCTGACAATTCGGATGCGTGGTACTGAATAAATTCTCGAAAGCCTGTATAGGCAGGCATGTCTGCGTAGGATGTTTACGTCGTATATTAGGAGAAGAGGCCTTGAGTTTTAGTAAAATACTAAAAGTAGTATTCGATTTAATAGCTCGGTCTGTAGTTTTCGCAACCCTTCGGGCACTGAAATATATTGTAGCCTCACGATCTTTCTTTTGAGGGGTCGGACGCTCAAATCGGCCGGTAAATAGCCGAGTAAATCATAATCATATATAAGGAATTTATGAAAAAAAAAACGATATGTTTGGAACATTACTAATAAACAATACCAGCGATCGGCAAAGTACGGCTCGCGAGCCGCATGCGGCTCTTTGATATCGGTTCTTAACAGTTCATATATTTCATAGAACTTTAACACATTTTTACGCTTGGCTTAACAATTCGGCTCTTTGCGTGAATCTATACGAACATTTTTGTAGAATTTGACTCTTTCAGTCACAAAGTTCGCAGACAGTTGAACTATACAGTTGCATATCCTGAGTGCGGGTGATCTCATCGGGGCGAAGTTTAATAAGTGAGACGGGACCAACGAATGTTACACAATGTCATGCACGTCATTACTACAATCACATTGGGTGTTAGCTCCCTTACTTACTTACTTACTTAAGTAGTTAGCTCCCACACTTGCTAAAAAATAGAATCGTTTTTTAACGCTATCATACAATACCGTCTCCATTGAACCGTTAGTCTGAAGCCGGTTCCGGGCAAAACTTAGAGCCAGTTCCGGAGCCGTTGATGCGCTCCAAACACAAAAACAGCAGTGAAAAACTGTGTTGAACTGTGAACTGTTTTCAACGGATTTTTTGGTATGGTCAGAATGGTTGAAACAGTCGAAGAATGGTTTGAATGATTGTTCGGAACTGTTGGAGCGGTAGGTGGATACAACGTCATCAAAGCAAGAATTTAAAAACACAAGCATAAAATCGAATCGTCGTTTGCAAATTAATTCTGAAGATCATTGACTTGGCAGCGGTTATTGAAAAAAATATTGGACGCGAATTCCTAGGTACTATTTCATACAGTTAGTATAACAATCAAGAAACAAAATGATCACTAAAAAAGCTTAAGAATCACAATAGAATTAAGAGTCACCCTTCTTCTTTTTTACATTATTTAGAAGCAATTTAGGTTTAATGATCATCAAAACAATGGTACATTCAGATAGAAGCAAATTGAAAACTAAAACAGTTTAAAGTTAACCCAGTCTTGAAACTAGGCGCTTAAGTATTATATGATTTATTGGAAACTTTGTGTACTATTGGTAGTTTGGACAGTTTTCAGGAGCATTTCAAAATTACTTGCTTTAAAATTTTCCCTTATTATTCGCTAGAGCAGTAGCAAAATCTGATACTCTAAAGTGGGGGCTGGATAGAGCCAAATTTGAGAACTACTAAGTAGGATGATTCATCCTTTTGTAACGAACAGTATTGAAAAATTGTTTGAATGAGCAATTTATTGACGCATCCGTATCACACATGCCTACCTTAAACTAAAAGTAAGTCTTCTTTTGCCTATAGGACGCTTGGGCACACTAATAATTTAACGAAACTTCCCATTGCTTAAATATCCCAGTGAGCTACTGTTACCGTCGCAACCGTAAAAGTAGGATGAAGGCAAGGTCGCTTACGGTCGTTTGCTCACATCTTGTAGCTCCTGCTGTTGCTGTTGGTGTTGTGCCTTCTCTTCCCGCTCCTGGTACGAGCGAAGCATCTCCTTCAGCTTCTTGATCTCCTCGTCCTTGCTGCGCAGCTCCATGTCTTTGCTGCGCAGCTGAATCTCCTTGTTCTGCATCTCCATGCTCATGTAGATCAGCTCCTGCTCCTTCACGATCAGCGACCGCGTGGTACGCTGCTCCAGCAGCGTCCGCTCCTCTTCCGTCTCGTGCTGAGCACGCTGCTGCTCGTCGATCTGCGTGCGCAAACAGGCGATCTCCTCCTCCCGCAGCGACAAGCTGCGGCGCAGCTCCGAAATCACCCGATCGCGATTGATTCGAATCCGATTGACCGCTTCGACCAGATCCTGCATGCCGGGCCGTTTGGCGGGCTGCAACTGTAGCAAGCTCTTCAGCAGCGCGATAAAGTCACGATCCAAATCGGGTGGAAATATGCCGCGCCGTACTTGTTTGATCGTTTCCGCCCGCTCCATGTCGGTGGAGAACGGTACGAGCAGTTCGAGCAGTATGATGCCAAGCGAGTAGATGTCCGACTTTGGGTCGCATTGCCCGGCAAGCTGTTCCGGTGCGGCGTAGAGCGGTGTACCGAAGCCAACGCCAACGTGGGAGCTTTGCAGGGGGCAAGCTAGGCCGAAATCGCCCAGCTGGATGCACAGCTTGGAGTCGTGGTGCGAAAGGCTTACGAAAATGTTGCTCGGTTTTATGTCGTGGTGAACGATGCCGCGGGAGTGAATGTAGTTTAGCCCATTGAGCAGCTGCTGGAAGACGTCGATCACGATGTCAAGGTGCTGCACGTGCCCATCGGTTAGCGAGTCATCTTTGGAGGGTTCCGAATTGCGGCGGACTGGCGATTCTCTATCGAACAGCACACTGTCGGTGTTGGTCGTGTCGGAAATCTGTGAGCTTTGGCGACAGAACGAATTCCGCGGGATTGAGTTCACAATGCCCAGCTCGTTGTGCAAGCGGTTGTGCAAGAAATCGGAATAGAATTGGGTAAAGTTGTCGGTAGCGTTGCGCTGATCGAGCCATTCGCGCAGTGTCAAGTGGCACAGCGTCATCTGAATGTACAGTGTGGCCCACTTCAGATTAATGTGTGCCTGGGACTCTTCAATGCTGACGACACTTCTCGATGTTTCCTCAACTTCCGCTATTTGGTTTCGTGCCTCTTCGCTGCTCTCCTGCTCCTGCTGTTCCTCACCGTTGCTCCTTTCGAACAGGATGCTAAACTCGTCCGAATCGTGCTCGGGTCGGCGCAACGAGTCACTTATATCACGTGTTCCCTCTCCATCCTCATCCTCCTCCTCTTCCTCCGAAGAGCCTGATCCATCCGCTTCATCCATTGTCGACGCACTGTTAACGCTGTTCTTCCCCGGGGACATTAGCGGCTCGAGCCACGCCGCTTTGTACGGTACGATGTTGATGTGATTCAAGCTCGCCAACGTTTTCACCTCCGCCAGATGTACCAGCACGTTCTTGATCGTGGTCGATCGGATCGTAACCTTCTTCACCGCGTACACAATATCGTCCAGCTTGTTGCGAGACCGGTAAACCTTACCAAACCCTCCACCGGCAATGAACGACAGCTCCTCAAACTCCCGATAGTACCGGGACCACTCCAGCCCCGCCGGCAGTGGCCAATACTCTTGCAAATCCGGCAGCACAACGGGCAGGTCGCGCCCCCGCGCTATGCTAACGAGATGGTACAGCGCCTTCTGGTACTGGCTGCGCATCATCTCGAACTCGCCCATCGTGTACGTTTCGTCAATCAGATTGACCGCATGCAACCGGTCGCAGATGGTTTTGTAGAGAACGCGCGACCGCTCCGCATCCGGCTCGAGCAGGGCACAGAGCTGCTGCAGCAGGCTCTCCACCAGCAGGCTGACCGGCGCGGACGCTTTCGTGGCAATGCGCGTCTGCAGCGAACGCTCATTGCTGTGCAGCTCGGCAGTGGTTCGCGTCACGATGGACAGTAGATTCGTGGAGCCTGCTAGATAAACGGTACAAAATTCGTATAAGTTCGAGCATTTTCTAGAATATTCTGCAGAAATACTGAAACCTTCAGGCCGAAGGTTACCTGAGTCGAACTTTTTGATCGTTTCAATGTTGTTCCAATCGATGTCCAGATCTTCATCGTCCTCGGAATCCATCGTCAAGATGACCATATTCTTGAGGGCGGTATCGTAAACGGGAGGGGTAACTTTTTGTGTACTTTTTACTTACAAAAACACACGGCAACTTTTAGGGCAGAAACATTCACGACATTCACGCTACGGAAAAACCAAAACAAAGTCACGTCAAAACGGGACAGTGCAGGCAGGGTTCGTAGGGGTTACTTTATGTGCAGGACAGTTTGTTTGGGATTTAATATTTTATTTTTGTTATTTCCGAATTCGGTTTAATTGTCTAATACGGACGTCAAACGAGGCGTAAACTCAAAAAGTTTACGCTTGATTTGTATGGGAGAGCGTAAACTTCCTGTCAAAAGATTTCAGGGTTGTATGGCTGAAATCCAGTTTACGCCAAAGTTTACGCTTCTTGTGACGTCCGTATAAAGAAGAATTAAAATACAGTCTTTTCCCGAGTTACGCGACACTCAAGTTACGCGAATTCGAGTGGCGCGAATTTTTATTTTTGACAGTTTATTTTTCAAATCATTACAATTATCTCCATTAATTGTTAAATGAAAAAAACATGCAATTTTTCCAAAAGTTTAATATAACTAACAAGACAGAAACAAACTTATTTTCCACACGAATTACATGCAATGAGATATAAATCACATAAATAAACTAAATTCTATGAAAAATCATTACTAATTAACTATATATTGGCTGTAAAACGTGATATTCGACTTACGCCAAAAACCGAGTTACGCGAATGTCTCCGTAACGCATTATTCGCGTAACTCGGGGAAAGACTGTAAATAAAAACCCTACTAATTCGACTAAACGTCAAATCGGGGTGTTTGACAGAACTGGCTGCACGAAAATGCTCTTTGGGCGCAAGTGACAGTTCCCCATCAGCTGTCCGTGCGGGTTCAAAACAAATGCCGCGATAAGTTATCGGTTTTCTATTTACGAGTTTTTCCATTACACGGCATAAATTTCGTTAGGTTAGTACATGGTGGTTGTGGTAGTGGCGAAAAAAAAAGGTTCAAAGGTCACACCTCGCATTCTGTTTCGTGTTAATTTCAGTGTAAACAGAACCGACGCCGGGTGTGCCGCTCCGTCCGCTGCGAGAAATGTTCCGTCGATCGTTGACCGTTTCCTATTCGCCGTTCCGAAACAATTATGTCACGCTACCGGACAGCTACTACCGGATGCTTTCGAGCTATGTAAGTAACAAAAGGATACTGCCAAGTACGTATGGTTCATGCCTTTCTAAGGGTCTTACCCCCGAAAACATTCCTCAATTATTGCTAATAAACTATCTTTCATAATGGTGGTGTCCCGCGTGTGGGGGCCGTGGCCGGGGCGCTGGTATGTTGGGTTTATTTTTAGAAAAACGGGTGTCTCTGTCTGACGCATCGCATCGACACGTACTACGTGTCGTGGGCCCCGTACGGGGGTGGCGGGCTGGCCGAGAACCATATCGGCATCAACGCGCAGGTGGCCCGCTCGATGGACCTGAAGGAGGACGACGCCGTGATGGTGGCGATGATCATGGATGTGCGATCGTTGAAGCGGGTTGAGGTGAGCGCCGCGAGCGAAAAGGACTGGGAAATGTTGGTAAGTGTGGGTGTGTGTGTTGGTCGGTTGGTGTCGCCCTTCCGCGTTTAGGAATGCGACGGTTTTAAAGAGGTTTGTTTTTGGTGTTTTTTCAGCAAATCAGCAGCAGCCGCATTCAATCAATTCTGCTCGATCAAACGAGGATAGTCACGAAAGGACAGAATCTGGTTGTGTGGATCAATGACTCAATAAGCATTAAAATCAAAATAAGTAAGAAAATTGTTAAACAATTTCTCAGGAAGATGTTACTTATAATGAATTTTATTTACAGAATTCATAATTCCCACGCTGCCCTTTGGCCGGTTGGAAAACGATACCGAGCTGGTGGTGGAACCGTACAAAAAGCTTCCCGGGCTGAACAACACCCCCAAGCCGGAAATACCGAAGCTTACGCGCAGCAACACCAACCTCAACATCGCGGAACTCGTCCGGCAGCGCAACCTGGAGCGCAAAAAGTCGAGCGAGTACATCAGCGCCTTAGAGAACGGTCTGGCAGGGACCACGCTTTCCAGCACCGCCCCTTCACACGATCCCGGCATACTGTCCGCGGCGGAAAGTGTCAAAAAGCGGCCAATGTCGTGGCAGAAAACGCTCGAAGGCAATAAGGAGAATGGAATCCTTCCGGGCCTGCCACCCAAAAACTCGCTTCAACGATCCTCCACCAGTGGAAGTAATTCATCGTCCGGTTCGGTGGCCGGCATGAGCGCCCAAACGGCGGTGCGCAATTCTTCCTTCGAAAAAGACCTCGAACGCCACCTGAATCGGCTGCAGACGAGCAAATCGATGGCGAATTTTATGGCGTATGAAACACCTGCTGCTTCCCCGAAGGAGCAGGTATCGAGCCCCATCGACAGCCCGAAGCGAGAGCCGAGCAAAACGGTTCACCTCGATGGGCTGATCGAAACGCTCGGCCAGAATGTGGCGAAAGTGTACGAGTTTCGGGTGATCCGGGGCGTGTGGAACAGTCGGCGCAGTACGACGCAGCTGTGCGACATACACACAACGAAGGAGAACGTGCCCGCGACGATGGACATTAATAAACCGTTCCTGCTAACGACGAACGACAATCGGGAGTACTACGTGAACGTGCGGCTGGCGGTGGATGGTGAACGGTTCCCTAAAAATGCTTACCCGACGGTGGAAATAAACGACCGGTTGATGGAGCAGCTGGAAATAAATCACGGCGAGAAGGTAACGCTCAAACCCATTCGCAACGCGCTCAACATAGTGGATCGGATTGAGCTGCTGCCGGCGACGAAAGTAGCGCCGATCATTGAGGAGGACATTGTGGAGAAGTTTAAACAGTTTGTGCTGCACAACTCGAAGATCCATGCGTTGCTGCTGAACCAGGAGCAGCTGTTTAAGCTGCCGGAGTACTATCTTACGTTAAAGCTGCAGCCACCGGCGTTAAAGTACTGCTTGATCAACAGTACGATACTGCGGCACAGCAAGATTTGCTGTACCGGTGAGGTGAAACCGGTAGCAGGGTACTCGGATGTGGATGGGAGCAAGAAGAAACCGGCGGCGCTTAAGGACGCGGAACAGGTTGAGGAATGTAAGCTGGTGAAGATCGAAAAGATTGAACGCATCGTGGAGGAGTGTACCGATCGGCTCAAGTACGCACTTTGCTTGGATGCACGGTGTAAGGTGCCGCAGCAGTGCAATATGTTCATTGCAGGTGAGAGCAATCATGTATTTCATTTATTTTATACCGCAACACATTTACAATATTTACAATAATTTTGAGTAATTACATAAGAGAGCTGCGCAAGAGGCGCACGAGTCTTAGGAAGCAGTTACGGGACATACCGGGTTCATATAGAGAGCAAACCGAGTTAAACTCATTGCACATACGGTAGAACGGATCTAAACGACCAAAGCGTGTACGACGGTCCTCGATGACGATAAGATCGCAGGGACGAAGTGTTTTAGTTGAAGCGTATAAGTTTATTTTAGATCGAAGAATGGGAGAATTGATACGGAAGTTTAGCAGATCGACTATAAAAGCACTTTGTGCGTTACGGTGGCGTTCTTCGAGGGACTCAATTCCAAGCAGAGCACAGCGAGTCCATCGGCGCAAAGCGTGGCAGATACGCGCCAGTTGACGGGATGCGGTGGGCCACCAGATAACTGAGGCATATTCAGGCCCTGCAACAGGGTTCTTTCTTTCGCCAGTTGGTAATTAATATTTAAGTAAAAACAAGCGTTTTTAAACTGTCTCATTATTTATATTTTCTCAAGAGACGCTAAAAACCGTCACATGTCTTGGGCTTTGACGAAAGAGTGTCCTTGCATCTTTCGCTTAACCTAGATCGGGTTCCTTCAGGAATGCTCAAACCGATCAGTGGTAGACGTTGACCTCACTAAATATTGTCTGTGTCGCCCTTTTTCGGGAATCACAAAAAATAACACAGTGCCAGCGAATCGACCGTTAATATTTTAACAGGCCGGTTGGTCGCTTAGTTCTTTAGTTAGCTGTGTAAATAGGCCTACTAGCTGATTGTCTCTAGATATAACATGTTCTAAATGTTTGTCGAAATTAAGTTTTCTATCAAGAAACATTCCTAGGTCGTATACTTACTTACTTATCCGGCACTACAACCGCTTTGCGGTCTTGGCCTGCCTCAGGAGTGTCCGAAACCGCTCACGGTCTCGCGCCTTCGTCTGCCAGTCCGTTATCCCGGCCTTAATGGCGGACGCCTCCACGCCATCTTGCCACCTCAATTTGGGCCTACCACGCCTCCTCTGTCCTTGTGGACGGCCTAAAAAGACTTTACGGGCTGGGTCGTCCGTTTCCATGCGTATAACATGGCCAGCCCACCGGAGCCTGGCGAGCTTTATACGCTGTATGACAGTGAGGTCGCCGTACATCTCGTATAGCTCGTCATTATAGCGGCTCCTCCATTGTCCTTCCACACATACGGGGCCAATTATCCTTCTGAGCATCTTCCTCTCGAACGCGGCTAAGAGGGTTTCGTCAGATTTGTCGTGTCCATGTCTCAGAGGCGTATGTGAGTACTGGTACTATATAGGTACTATATAGTCCCAGCTTCGTCCGTCGCGACAGGTTCTTTGAGGTGAACTGATTTTTCAGGCTGTAGAATGATCGGTTGGCAATCAACATCCTTGCGCGCAACTCAGCTTCCATGCTGTTGTCGTTGCTGACCTTTGACCCAAGATAGGTGAATTGTGGGACGACTTCAAAAGTGCGTTCACCTATCTGCACGTCACGCATACGAATCTAATTCTGATTATTTGTTGGTGGGCCCGCTGATGTTGCCACCATCAGTTTGGTCTTTGCCTCATTTATCTGCAATCCGAGGCTCTCTGCCGCCTGCTCGATCCCTTGGTAGGCTTCTGCTAGATAGGAGAGCCGCAGACCAATGATGTCTATATCATTAGCGTATGCCAGGATCTGGGTTGACTTATAGAAGATGGTTCCCGTAGTCTCCACCCTCGAGTCACGGATGGCCCTCTCTAGCGCCAGGTTGAATAAGAGACAAGCAAGCCCGTCCCGCTGGCGCAGACAAAAGCAAAAGGTCCTGAGAGTTTTCCATCCACCCTCACCTGGCATGTGACGTTGGTCATAGTCATTCTAACTAGCCTTATCAGTTTGGCCGGGATTCCAAATGAGCTCATAGCGTCGTACAGTTTTACCCTGGCTATGCTATCATATGCGGCTTTAAAGTCTATGAAGAGATGGTATGTGTCATGTCTGTATTCAGCTATCTTCTCCAAGATCTGCCGCATGGTGAAGATCTGATCAGTGGTTGATTTTCCGTTTCGGAATCCTCTTTGATAGTTTCCTACTATCTCTTCGACGTAGATGATGCCGAGATCCCAATCACAAGGCATCGATTCGCTATCCCACACCTCAGTAACAATTTGATGAATCTCGCTTTCTAGTCGTGCACCTCCATTCTTGACCAGTTCGGCTGCAATTCCGTCGGTTCCGGGTGCCTTGTTATTTTTCAGCCGACGGACCTCCTAGGTCGTATACACAGTCTTTACGCTCCAAAATACATCCGCTCGAAACAGGGTTTAAACAGGGTGAACAGCTGAATATGATAGTGGTACATTTTTCGACGCTGAGCTCGAGGCAGTTACTTGTGCACCACACGCAGAAAGGGTCCAAAATGCTTTGTAGGCCTGCTCGGTCGCTAGAAGTTTGAACTTGGAGTAACAGTTAAGTGTCATCAGCATACATCAGGTGACAATTGGGAAGGAAGTGCGAGTCAAAGGTTGTTCATATATAAAATGAAGAGCAGTGATCCGTGGTTGCTTCCCTGGGGCATTCCTGAGCTGACGAGAGGAATATATGTCTATCCTTACAGAGTAAGTGCGATCACCAAGATAGGATAGCAAACATGCCATAGTCGAGCTGGGGAGCTCCAATATATCCTATTTTATGAGCAGGATTGAGTGCGGGATTGAATCAAATGCCGCTTTGATGTATGTGTAGATTGCATCGACTTGCATACGGGCATCTAACGCGGTGTGGTACTGGTTACTGGTGCGGATCTTTTGGGTGTGAAAGCGTGTTGTGCTGGACTTATATAATTCGAAACACTAGCTAGGAGCGGTTCGTAGACGAGCAACTCGAAGACTTTAGCTCAGACGCAGAGGGAAGTGATTCCACGATAGTTGGAGGCAGCAGTTTTATCGCCTTTTTTGTGGATGGGTACCAGCCATGAGACTTTTCAAGACGCGGGAAATACTCCTGTACGAAGCGAGGCGTCGAAGATTTTGCACAATGAACGGATTAGCATCTTTTTAAAAATGGACGCAACAATGCCTGTAATAGCGTCCTTAATCGAGTTTTCATTTAAAACCAGAAAGCATTAGTTGATGGCACAAACTGGTGTGCAGTTCTGATTAAATCAGGATCGGTGACATCACGGTGGAATGTGTCTTGGAATCGCCTAGCGAATAATTCACAAATTTCCGGAGCAGTATTTCCATTCACACCATTGTATATGATTACGCTGGGGAAGGATGATGATTTGCGTTTGGAATTAACAAAGGTCTACAATGCTCGTGGGCGGTAGCGAAAAATTCGAAAGTAGTTCCCCTGTAATTAATTGCTTTCTTGCTTTAATTATTAATTATTAATTCTATTCCCCTTTTTTCTTATAGGATCGTCACAGAGTGGAAGGAAAACGGTGTGCGACAACATACTGAAACGACTGGCGGAAGTGCCGTTCTACTGTTTCTCGACCACGTTCGACTGTGCCAAGCACAAGGGCCGCAAACCGGACTCGATACAGAAGGATCTGCGGCATGCTCTCTATCTCTGCATGTTCCACAGTCCCGCGGTGCTGTTTATGGACGGATTGGACGTGCTAGCCCACCAGCCGGGCGATCAGAACACACCCGATGCTGAATATCACAATAAGTAAGGTCATCGCCGATCTTTAATGTTGGTCGAATTCGTTTTTAAAATCCTCATTTTTCTCTCCCCAACAGAGTGTCGGACATGATTCGCAAGCAGATCGAAGAGTTTACCGGCAACAATCCGATCGCGGTCATCGCGTCGATCAGCAGCTCTTCCAACCTGAACCGCCGGTTGCACTCGTCCCGCGGCTACCATCTCTTCCAGCAGCACGTCAAGCTGCCGAACCTGGACAAGGCGGATCGGGAAGCGGCCCTGAAAAGCCTGTTCGTCCAGCGGCAGTGCAAGCTGGACCGGCGCATCGATTGGAAGCGGCTCGCGAATCAAACGGAAGGGTACGCCATCGGCAGCCTGGTGCAGCTCGTCGATCGGGCCGTGTTTTACGCGTACAAGCAGGACGGCAAGTTCCCGTTCGTGACGGAGGCGATGGTGTCGGAGGCGCTGGACGTCACCAATCGGTACTGTTTGGTGGGTATCGAGAACCACAAACAGCAGGCGACCGACGAGCTGGAGGAGGAGGACGATGAGGTGCCGGGCGATAAAGTGCCGGGCCTGGATGGTGCGATCGAGGTGTTCCAGGAGGTGCTGATGTGGCCGACCCGCTTTCCGAAGATTTTTGAAGCATCGCCGCTCCGGAATCAGGCCGGCATACTGCTGTTTGGGCCGCCCGGAACGGGTAAAACGTATCTTGGTATGTGCTTTAGAATTGGTTTCGATGTAGAAAATGGATTGATTTTATAAAGTCATCTTCTTTCAGTATCGAAATTGGCCAAAACGTGGAATCTGCGCATGATTTCGGTGAAGGGTCCCGAGCTGCTGGCGAAGTACATCGGTCAGAGTGAGGAAAATGTGCGCAATCTGTTCGATCGGGCACGCAATGCCAAACCTTGTGTGCTGTTTTTCGACGAGTTTGACAGCTTGGCGCCGCGCCGTGGCCACGATTCGACCGGTGTGACCGATCGGGTCGTGAATCAGCTGCTAACGGAGCTGGACGGTGTGGAGGGGCTGCAGGGCGTGACTGTGATAGGGGCGACCTCGCGGCCCGAGCTGCTCGATCCGGCTCTGTTGCGCTCCGGGCGTATCGATCGTTTGGTGGAATGCACTCTGCCGGGTGTGGTAAGTGCAGGTGGTCATAAAAGGATTGTCACCCAAATTGGTGACGTATTTTTTTGCTTTTTCCTTTGCAAAGACTGCACGGTTGGAGATTTTTAGCAATCACAGCAAATCGCTGACGCTCGACAAGGACGTTGATTTGCGCGAGTTTGCAGTAAAGTCGGAATACTACACCGGAGCGGACATTAGAAGCATTTTAACGACGGCAAACATGCTGGCGGTGCAGGAGTGTCTTAGCAATGATCCAGAGGTAAGTAAAGTCCAAACGATTACGTGATTTTACGTGATTTTCTTACCAAATAGGAGGATAGTACTCTAAAAAATACGATGTTAAAAAGGACAGAAATTTGGAAACTGTTGTAAATCATGCAAATCCAATAATTTACGTAAGAACTCGCTCTAGGCATCGGAAGGTTTCCTATTGATTATTATGTGTCATTGAAACTAAATCTCTCTCTTTATCGACGCCAGCAATCGTTAGCCGGTTTTGTTCCGCGTTTTATTCGCTGAATGATAATTACCGACACCCGAAGCAGCGCCCCTTTTTAATAGCAAGAATGCACCAAACCCCGTTCGTACAGTTGATGCCACGTCTACTTATCTAAAACCACATCCCAACTAAACGGGCAAGGCGGCTCTCTCGTGAGCGAGAATGGAATCATGAAACTGAGTAGCGTTTAATTACAGGATTTTAATTATTCGCTAACGTCTTTGGAACGACTTTTGCGATGCACGGGCGATGCCTTCTTTTCGTTGACTTTGTGTGTGTGTTTGTCAGGCCACGTCCACGTCGGATCAGTAAAATCAGCTGGTGCGGTAAGGAAGGCTTAATTACTTTCCATCCATTCCGGTGGCGGGCGGAACGCAACGTTCGTGGCAAAACTTTCGCAACGCGAACGCGTAGATAAGCGCTTTTTCCGCGTTTCCCGTGTCGCGAGCTAAGTGATATTAGCTCTGGATGTCGCGTCCGTACCGTTGTGCGCGGCTCCTAATATCCTGTGACAAAGTGAACTTGGTGTAAACGGATCATTCTGTCCCGAGCGTTTCTGGTGGGGCGTAATGTGTTGGAGCTCGCAGGTGAAGTTGTTTGTGTTGAGGAGATTGTTCTCGAGTTCATTCTTTCCCAGCGTGTTCAGCGGTGTGACACACCGTGTTTTGGGGAAGGGGTTTATGATATCCCCTGCTGCTGGTGGTCTTTTCTTGGTACAGCTGCACTTTCACTGTTGCGCGGTGTAAAGCCGATGATGTGCTGCCGATTATGTAAATGCATATGTGAAGATAGCGGTAGCGTGGCAGCCGGGCGATAGAAATAAAGACAGTGCTTAGCTGCTGGTTCGTACGTACGTTCGTTTTTTAGCAGTTTAATATTTCTCAACGATTATTATGATGAGCGTTGCCGTCGTCTTCGTCGTTGGTGATGCTTACGATGTTGGGTTGTGAGGCGTTGATGAAAATGTTCCACTCCGACAACATACACACTCTCCCTGTGTGTGAAAGATCATAAGAATAGGACCCTGATCGTCTGCCGGTGGTCCTAATGATTTTGTTTTCTCGTCATTTTTGTTGTTGTAGAAAGTGCCTGAGCAGATAACGGTGAGCCAGCGCCATCTAGCCGAAGCGTTTAGTAGCACGAGACCGTCACTCTCGCCGCGGGACATTGCCAAGTACAGGGAAACGTAAGTGCCGTTCACCGCTCATAAGCCATCGCGCGCTAAGGCATCTTACCTACTAAATCGGACCATTTTGTTCCACCCTTTTTTGTTGTTTCCACAGCTACGCACGATTCACTAACAAAGAGCCACCGTCGCGGGATTTTGTTGCTAAACGTGCTACATTAGCATAACGAGTGAACGGGAGAGAAAAAGCGATAATCCTTAGTTTTACTATCACGTAAGTACGGTTTTGGTTTGTGGTGGGCGATGGTACGAACGTTCTTAATTTTTGAGGGATTGTGCCCGAGTTTTTGCGTTATGTCTTACAGACACCGGAGAGCATTTTGGTTGTTGTTTTTTTATAAAGAGATTTTTCTTTTTTGTAAACAAAAAATAAAATAGTTGGCATTTTGTAAAAACTCAATGAGCAATGCGCAGTACCTTCGGGAATGAATATTGAGAAATTTGTTGAAAGTTTTTTTAAGAGCACAATTCAAAAAGCACAATCAATTCAATTTGCAGTAGGACGTTGCTTTTGTTGAAATATTTCATGCAACTGGATGAATAATAATCTTATTAGACTACCAGTACACTTTTTTTTACATATTAACATATTATGTTATGAAGATTCTTATTGTTTCAATTGATGTAAAAGATAGTTTTACTTATTTATTCCTAAACTCAAGAATTTAGACGTATTTAATTGCTGAACATGTTTTCCCAAAGAGCCGTGATACCCGAGAGCTTTAAAAAGACTGTTAAGTAAGTAGTTAAAGCGGCATTGTTATGATATTTATTTAACATCTAATTATTATACATTCTGTTCTTAATATTAATCTTGTAATATTGATGAGTGTTTTTAATTTGAAAGACTCCGAAAAAACTATTTTATTTGTATTTAAATTTAGAGCTATATATAAGTAACATTTCTTTGTGTTTAAATATTTCACACTGTTAATTAATTAGTACTATCAGCTGCATATGAATACATTTTACACACTGGGAATAATGAAATAAGTTACAATTTTGAAACAAGTTAAATGAAAAGTTTTAAAATTTCCGTTTAATTATTGTAATGACGTATGACGTAAATGTGTATGATGAAATATTTGACCAAATTTATTATTATTGTCATAAACAACAGTATTTTATCGTAAAATCATGCTTTAGTACTCCCATTTTGGTTTCAAAAATGGAGTGGTAAACGATTATAGTTTAAATTTTGCAAAAACCAAACATCCCTTCTTCCATTGTGAAAAAAAACTCCCAAAATCGAACCAACGTCCATTCCGCGAAATGAGCATTAATCATATTATCCTTGCACCGAATCCGGGCGCCTACGATCAGCAGTACCCAACGGTACTGTATCATAGCATTGCCAAAGTCCATCAGATGCCGGCAAATATGATAGCTAAATGGTGGACAAATTGCTTTTGACACTGCCATTGGGCGAGCGTTGAAATGCTTTCAGTTCGTACAGCTGTCCTCTCTCCCTCGAGGGGCGCCCATGAGTGCCCATGTGGCGATAATGGACGGATGGGGAGCATTGATGGGGTAACTTCGGTGGTTCCCTTTTTTGTTACCGGTTGTTGTGGGGCTGGACCGACTAAACGACAAGCCGGCATCATAGTAAAATGGTGGAAAATTGGAAAAAATCACTCAAACATAACGACGAACCACTCGAATGCAAAAATACCCTGCGGAATAGACAAAAGCGCTCATGTTGAAAATAAACGCCATCCCGCGAACAAGGACGGCGGTTGTGAATGTTTTTCTCTGGCGCTCCCCGTTTTTTTTATAACGCATGGTGCCCCTTTCTAATCCCTGAAGCGAATGTTTGTATCTTTTTTATTTCCTCTCTATCCCTCTCTCTTTTTCTCTCTCTCTCTCTATTGCTCTGTCTGTTTCCTTTGCAATCGTTTTATTTTGCTAGTTGATGTTTGATGCATGATAACTGATGTCGCAAACACGCGGGACGATCCAATGTGCCGGCGAACTCCGGCGAGTGAGAGAAGCGCTGGGGCGGGATGGAAAAATTGTTTGGAACAATTTCAATTTTCACACCTTTATGACACTTTCCACCACCTCTCTATGCCTAGCGGGTAAAGGCAAGCAGTGCTATGGTGCCATTTTCAATGTGATTACAGTTGTTATTTGTCGTTCTTCTGGTTTGGTTTGTTTCATACCGCGACCGGTCAATGGCGGGTGTTACTACTGCAAGTAACACAGTGTTTGCATGTATATGCTGTCTCTTTACTGTGCTGATTCGATTCAGCACAAACCGTGTTTATGTAGGGAAGCGGAGAAAACTCATTTTCATTTACGGTACGGTTCGTTAGGCTTTACGCCGTTTGAATTCTCGCGCATATCTGCTATATTGTTGTTGTTTTGTGCCCTATTAGAGCGATGCGAGAAAAAAAGGTCGACTGCAAAATAATTTGCTTTATGATTGGTACATAAAAATGGCATATGGTGAAATAATAACAATTATAGTATCATAAGGACTATTTTTGAAATTATTTGTTTTGTAAAGATGATTTTCAACAATATATACACTTGCAGGACAGTATAAACATATCAACGTATAACTCGGTTGGGTTAAAGTGCGTTTTGCATGATTAAAATCATCCGGATGAAGCTCTAATTGCATGCATCCAAAGTGTTGAAAATCATATTGATGAATTGCAGTAACATATTGGTTAAAAATAGGAATCTTTGATTTATTCAGCCTGAAAACTGAATTTTTCAACATTCATTAGCCGCTTTGTATATTCATTACCCAATCAATGGATGATGTGTTCCACTGGAGTGGATTTTCATAACACTTAAACAAATTATAATTATTTTAATGTTTGTGTTATGCATACTTCGTCTTATAAATAGCGAGTCATACTCATTTTACTACA
Organism: Anopheles arabiensis; assembly: GCF_016920715.1. Lineage (NCBI taxonomy): Eukaryota > Metazoa > Arthropoda > Insecta > Diptera > Culicidae > Anopheles > Anopheles arabiensis. Next base: position 67,497,495 of record NC_053518.1, on the reverse strand, counting down.
TTAAAAATTTGTCGTCTTTAAAATATATTAACATTAATCGATTAAAAAATATTATTAATTATTTTAATTGTTTCCTTACAGGGTTTCCAAATCAATTTTCAATGTCTACAATATTTTTTATTGATTTGGAGATGTTTTGCAACCGCTGTCAAATGCTGTATTTGTATCACAATACAGGGTTTTCCAAATCACTTTCTAATGTAAACATTGTTATTTACCGCGTGCAACATGTTAATCCGCATCAATCTGATATTTCATTTCCATCACAATAATTTTTAATTTTATCAGCATGATTTTCAACACGGTTTAAACTGGATTGAGTTTGAAAGTTCTTTGTGATGTGTTGAAAATCATGTGTAAGAACTGAAAATTTGCTATGATTCAAAAACACCATTTGACATCTGTTGAAAAATATCTTGGAATAATGTTGTGCACATGCGAAAGTGACTTGGAAAAGCCTGTACTATTTGTAAAAAAACCTAGACAGAAAAACTGTACATAGGTTGTTTTACGATACTAGTCTTTGACACTTGGCGGCTGAAATCAAGTCAGCACTATAAAACCTCACACCAAACTATCCTCAAATTTTCAGCCTAGATTATTTTAGGCTGAAAAAAAGCAAACAAATCCGGATTCGTTGCATGCTCGAACAGGTTAGCGCATCAATGATTTTTTTGGTTTGATCAAGGATATATATTGTGTCAAGAAAGGTTAAAAACTGTTTGATTCGATGTTTTAAAATTTATTAAACGTACTATAACCCATTTCAAACAGAAAAAATAAAATAAAACGATTTTAAAATGCATCTATGTTGATAATTGTCAAATGGATACAACCCGGGAAAACGGGAATATATTTGAGTTTGAAAAGTATGAGGTCTGGGGTACAAACAAATGTCAAAATTCAAGTAAAAAACATTGGAAATCATTAACGACCCTATAGTTTGTAACTAAGTATGATTAGTAGGATAAATTAGTAGGATTCTATTGCTGCAGCAAATAACTGATAAAATAAAACATAAAATTAAAACTTGTTAGATTTTATATGTTGTTCAATGGAACTTTTCGCTAATATTTAATACTAAAAAAAAGGTTTTTTGATGAAATACTATGCCTTAAGTAAAAATTACTAATTAAATTATCATGCTTCCAAAAATGCGTTAGGAATCAATCAATTTTCCTTTTTTTAAATCTAATTATACTCAAGCTGTTCTCTTCAGTCGCACTTGCGAATGTTTCGCTTGGAGCATACTTTCCTTATGCGTTGTGAAACGTGTTTCTACACCTTTGCTGTAGAACGTTCCTACCACCCAGGGGGAAATGCCACTAACGCCAGAATATTCAAACGAGAAACAACGAACGAACGAACGAACGTGCTGTGCCTAAGGTCATGCCAAGCACATAGAAGTTCGGAGAAGTAAATAGACAAGGTGCCAAACCTGCCTTGTGCCGACCACCATTGTTGCGCAGCCTCGTTGTGTGTGTTGTCGTCCATACCCCCCTGCCCATCCCATCATCAAGCGGTTGTCCTCACGGGGAAACACTCCAACCAGCACCGAACGATCACGCTCCGGTAACAATGATAATCATATTTTCTATATTGAAAATTACTATAATAGTCATTCTACTGTTTAAAAAGGTGTGATAAAGGTAATTGAGCGTAGCATCGGCACAAATGGAAAATTTCCGTAGACTCGGTGTCCCATCAGTTCGGTTGGTGGTGGAACAGGTGCTGAAAGCTAACCATATTTTAGTCGACTGCTCATCCTGCCAACAAAATGGAGCCTAGTAATTCAATTTTTGCCCGGAATGGAAATAGTTCGCTCCGGGTGTATGCTGGTTGTGGAGGAATTGTTCGGTGTGCTATAGTGCTTTGTTTAAAATCGGCTTTTAAGGAGTTTTTGGGATATTGTTTGTTAAGGTTATTATTAGTAACTGAAGCTTATTTTGTTTGAAATTGATTTGAAAGATGTGGTATAGAAGATTTTACTGTCTTTAAAACCAATCCACTGACTTTGATACGAAAATGTGTTCCTACTGGCATATTCTCAAAGTACAACTCATCTTATTTCAACTTGTTTCTTTCAACTCGTTCTCGTTCCTTCGATTCGAAAGAGCTTAGCGACAACATTTTGTCAACATTGGCTCTACCACCATTACGAATTTTCCATTCGAAATTTCCACCCAATACGATACATTCGCTTTGTTGTATGGAAGAATGTACCGAAGAATGTAAAAGGATATGCTTTATATCCCTTTACAAAGACTTCACATGAAACCAGCACAAAATAGTTGCGTTATTCAATGGAGGAATTTCCACTGCACCAATTCTTCTCAATCCCATGACATAGCGCGCCGGTGTTTGTTGTGAATAGCAACGCGTGGAAAAGGATTTTCCAACACAATTCTTATTCCTCGGCGTTTTTTTTCTTGCTTTTTGTATCCGCAGAATAGCTGCTCAATGTGCGGTGATTCGGTTGACGGCAAAGCTTTTCTGGTACAGCGATCGTAAGCGTGCGGCGGCCCCAAAGTCACACCTTAAAAAACGGGCAGCCTTTTTAAATCCTTTTCCAACCATCGGTGGGTTGCCTGCCGCAAAACCGTATTTATTTTACACGATTCATACGGGAAAGAATTGCAAAATGATTGATTGATATTGCCTTTCTAGCGAAAGAAATGTTGGTCCTGACGAAATAATGAGTGTATCCATTTTCCAAATTTCTCCGTGTCGCTCAACGAAGCACGAAGCATCTCATTTATCGCTGGTGCCAAGTACGAAAGCAATCACCAAAGGTGTAAATAGGGCAAAGTGTGATGTACACGGTAGGATGAATTAATCGAAATATAATTCTCCACAACCTCGTATGTCGGCCCCAACGTACGTAGACGCGAGGAAATCAGTTTTACGATCGTACCTTTTCCCATCCCAGCAAATGAGTTTTCTCACGTGTGTATTTTCAATAATAAAAAAGCTCTTCCTTTCTCGTGACTCGTGTTATACCTATATGTATCAAAATTATGGGACAATTTTTTACCTGATTAAGCACGGGATGATCGGGTCGTAAATGTGTTTTCAGCTTCTTCGTTCATTATGGGTCCTAAATTCGATTGTGTGATTGGTAAAAGCTTCAGCAGCAAATGGAAAGCTTTATGAGGCTGAGATTGGATGTGTTTGGTGTCCTTTTTCACCGTGCCGCGATGAAAAGCGATTAAGATTAAGAAGGTGATGGTTTCTCGGCTCCTTGTGGATGATCTGGGACGTTCGTTAGGATCCTGCCCATTAGAAAGCAATTCTTTCGAAACAGATTTCCAATTTTTATTCAAAATACAATTATTACCCATTTTTTACTTGAACAGTTCAAATTGTGGTTGAGCTTTAACTATTCTTGATTTTATTTAAAAGAGATCTGCTCTGAAGCGAAAAGTTAAATAATAAATTTCTATATCTGGTGTAAAAAAAAAACAAACAAATATTGAGTAAATCAAGAGTAAAAAGAAACCAGTTCAACCAACTATAAACGACAACCTGTTCTTTCAAGAAGGAGCGTTTTTCGGTTGCACTTTCCAGAACCATTCTTCCAAAAACCTCCGGAAAAAAGACCCGGAAATGAAACACGTACCGATAAAATGAGAAAATCAACTCGTACACTCTCCCCGCACAGCGTGTCCCGTACGACACGGGCCCGCCTGCCTGCACCGGGAGCGTTGTAATATTAAAGATCTGTCAAGGGCCTTTTTATGGACCACTTTTAGTGCGAGAAGGTCCTTTGTGGCACCACAACAAAAAAAGGGAATGGAAAAGACAAACGCTCCACCCGTAGAAAGAAAGAAAAATTGGGTGGTGCAATAAATGAAACCTTCGCTCCTCGATGGAAAAAAGTAAGAAAAGAAAATGGATCGTACAGTTTGGATGGTCGCCGCGTTCGAACGACCACCAGACCAACCAGACCGGATGGGGAAAAACATTGGCAAGTGTGTGTGGATGTATTAAAAAAAACCCAGAATGGAAGGGCAAACGGAGGGTGTGCAATAGGAAAGATATATATCCGTGATAACATCGTTAACGTTTTGTGCAGCTCACTCTCGGTGTGTGCCATTATATGCCAAACACAAAGACAGGAAGAAAGGAAACTCCGGCCCAACATAATGGCTCCTTTCATTGGCTCCTTTTTTGCCACCAGCCAAGGGCAGGGCGTGAGCTGAGCCACCTCTTCTTTGTGTCGCTGAGAGGTGGCTTGAAAAGAAAAGGCCACAAGCAAATTGACAGCAGCGTGGATAAGAGCTGCAGAGCGAATGCCTGTGCACCACTGGGGATGTGGTTTCATTTTTAGCTAATGTCTCAAGCTTTTCCCTTTTTTTCCTTTGCGATTTTGTTGGCGGACGCGTGGAGTGTTGTCCCATAGACGGTATCGTTCTTTTTTGTTCTTTTTTGTGTCCCGTTCTCGACCTCGGATGGTTTGTTAGTATTCCGGAGTGGTAGAGAAAAGCCAAAAAGAATGGCTTTCTTTTCTCAGTGTCTGGTGAGGTGGTGTGACGGTACACCATACTCGAGCGCTGTTATCATTGTACACCAACCATCGAGAAGCCGTCAGTTGGTGAGGTGCAACTGGAAGCTTTTGATTCGTCAAGAAATGATACGTTCAGAGAGCAAGGAATAACATTTTTCAAAGAATTGTTTTTTTTTCAATATTGCTTAGCGCTTAACAGTTACTATGGGAAAGGATTCTTTCTAGATATGGATGAGACGTTTATTGAAAATATTATATTATTATAATTTATTTGGGGTGGTCGGAAGAGATATTCTACAATAGTTTGATCATGTAAATGTTGTGATTCTTTGAGTTCTTTGAGCATTGGAATTCCATTCAATTGACCTAGGATTAAGAACATGTACATAAAAAGGAATAGTCTTTGAAACTAGGACTAATATTGAAAATTCAATTTCAAATTTGGCGAAGATCCAACAGGAGTAAACTTAAGATCTAAGAATGTTCAGTAAGGTTTTGGGAAATGGTAAATAGGAAAATGACCAGACAACAGGAACGAAGGATATCGATTGAATCCAAAAACATTTGCAACAAGTGACTTAGGGTTAGCAATAGTTCATAGACCGTTTTTTAGTTAATCTCACCAGGAAATCTTACAGTAATAGTATACGAGATTGGGTATGGCAAGAACTTTCCAGTGTTGTGACCTTGACATTTGCGCAAAGTTTCTGATAAAGTGGCATTGCGTAGATCTCTGCCTTAGAAAGTAATTATGAATATCAGCACTAGGTGAAGCAAGTTAACGTGTTGGTCTATCTTATCGTATCAAGTTAGTCTTACGTACGTCTTGCGTAGGCTCGTTATATCCAGATGATTAAATATACAAAAACTAATACGAATACCACCATTGTCAATAAGGATGATAAGTCGGACCATCTTTCTTCTCTATCTATGTTAACGACCTTTGTTACCTTGTTCTTAAGCGGTAAAGGATGAACACGATTGGAAGTCTTAAGCCGTCCGGCTAATGTAGGCCTTACTGGAGCGTCGGGTGAGAAATTGTATGAGTAAGTCCTCCTTTTCTCGGGCCTCGTCTGCAGAAGACGATTCTGGATGTCATTGATGATTTTTTTTGGAACAAATTTATACTGCAACAGCCACAATTTTATTGATACGACTATCATTTGGGAAAACTGGCTGCAAGTTTTAGGGATTATATCAACTCGAAGCAGAAGCAGCTGCTAAGTTTGATTGTAATAATTTTCAGCGAGTACTACGACCTAACTTGCACAATTCTACATTCTGCGTTATTAAACGCACCACCCTGGAATATTGTTGTCCCGTCTTGTGTCCTCGGGTGAATTTAGAGGATTATTTTTCGATTTGTTCCGTATTTTTTACATTAAAAAAATGAATGATAAAAAATCGTAGCATGCTTCATCACGAGCGCTAATCGTGGAAGCATTTTTAAAATATTCTACTCTTTTTTAAATGCTACTCAATTTTTTTTAGAAAACCGTGGGTTTCCAAACAATTAACCCGTTTTTTTCCAAAGTTCCCTTCCATTGACTTATCATTTTCTGGCGGAATTGCTTTCAAAAGAGGAGCTCTTTTTTCTATAGGAGCTCTACGCTATCCTTAGATGCTCTCCATTTCTTCCCCGTTTTTTCGACACATTAGTTTTGTTCCTCCGGTTTTACACGTTCGGTTCACGGGTACTTAGAAACACATTTAACTTATCACCATTCTGATGCGCGAGAAGGGATAACCATCGTACTAAATACTAAAACTCCACGATACACATGTGCTGTGTTCTGGTTAATTTTCTGCGAAAAAACGATATTCAGCGACACTCTCTTCAGTTGCATCTGGATGGTAACATGCGTATTACCTCTCAAGGTAGAGTTTGGATATGTATTTGTAAGCTTCAGTCATGAGATTTGAGAGAAAAAATAATTGAACGAAAATGTATGATTAATATTAATTAGTGAAAACAAAAGTGAAACAAAAATAACTCTTCTTTCCCCCTTTTTATCACGTCTGATTAATACCACACGGAAAGTGTACATCCTTCCACTTGGGCACATTATTTCCTTTCCTCATTATGTTCCTCAGTTTATAAGTGCAATTATCAAACCACCGAAGCTCGCTCGGTAACGTTTAAATACCGCTGCATTAGTGACGCAGTTAAGCGATGCTGTACATCTTTTTGAAGAAGAATTTTCTTTCCGCGAAGTGAAGTTTGCCAAGCAATCGGCATAAATTGTGGCTCTAAACAAACGAAGCGCTTCATGCAAAATGTGCGTGTGGCTGTGTGTGTCTGCACCCGGATGTTTGCCGCGGCGATAAATTACCGCGTTGCAAAAGTTTAGACATTCCTGAGCGCAAACATCGCGCAAAGCACCGCCCAAAGTGGTGTGCGGCGCGCGTTGAAGTATTTCCGCTAGAAAGTGCTCAGCGCTTTTGCTCAATTTTACCTTCCGGCATAAGTTTCGGGCGGAAATGGTGCATTCTGTTGGAATTCATGGTAAAACAGAGCCACTTGTTTTCCCGCTTGTTTTCCCTCGACAAAGTACTTCAGTAGCAAGGTTCACGATGAAGGCTGAAGAAAAATCGCGCGATTGCGTTCCGTTTGGGTAGACCGAGGGCGAAGGGGGCGTCGTGTAAGGATAGATATCGCAAATAATATATTTCTCCATGCCAGCCGTTACCCGCCGGAGACTGAAATGACAACGCACGTTAGTGTGGGCAAAACAAATGGAGTGGCAGCGACACTTGTTGTGAGATGTTTCGAATGTAGTTTCCTTACACTCGAGAAACATAAAGCGACAATCGGATGTAGTTGCAGCCAGGGATAAGGTACGTTCGCGAGCAATTAATTCGAAATCAGCAGACTGATCTAAATATCCACGCCCTGCCCATTTTTTTGGTTTTGTGTATGACTAATGTCGAAATATTTACTATGCATTCGAAATGTTCTGTTTCGATAGCGCTTTTATGATTGTTGTGCCTTCGTGGAACAAACCCCGAAAGATAATCAAACTAAACGATGCACGGAAAATAGAAAAACAACCATTTTTATCTTACATTTTTACACACAGATACAGCGAAACGAAACCCAACCCTTGCAAACCGAATCAATGAGTTCTATTGATAAACTGATCGTGAACCATAAAACTGTTCGGTTATCGGCTAACGAACAAAAGCAAATAGGAGCATAAACACCAGCGAAGGAACCAACCAACCAACCAACCAACCAACCCAGCCTTTGTGCGAATGCAAAGCGCAATATTGTTGTTCGGTTGTGAGCGTTTCTTGTGTGTTTGCTGTGCTTATCAATTGGAGGAAGAATTCATTGTCGTTGCAGGCGAGTTTTTGTACTCAAACAGAAGGGGGAACTGTTTTTTTTTCGTCGGGCTTGATCATGCTGCTTTTGTACGGATACCTAGTGTAAATGTGGTTTGATGAATCGATAAGGTTCGATATGACAATAATAATCCATTACCGCTGGGGTCCAAGTGAGAGTGTGTGCTGTACAGAGTGCTAAACTAATTTCAATTGTATATGCTCGTTGAATGTAGAACAGACCACGATAGAAAGACATTATTTGTGAAATATTAAAAGGTATATGAAGTAATAGATTTTTAACTATGGCATGAAATTCATTTTTAATCAATAACAATTGGGATCGTTTCGAACCTAACAAGCTGATAATCGTTTTAATTGCAAATCGCGCCACAACACAACTATTGTTGTAATTAATTTTCGTTCTTCCATGTTGATCAATGGAGAAATTGACGCTCAAGTTGTCAAAAACCTTCTCCAAGTATGACGTGTGTGCTTTATTACCGACAAGAGCTGTAATGAGATCTACAATAACTGGAGGAAAACTAAACATACTCAGAGAATCATAGCCATACACGCATAACTATGATAGTTATAGATCCTGTTGATAGGGTAATAACTGTGTTAGCTGTATGATAATCTAACTATTGAGCTTCCAAGTTTATGACATGTCTTGCGTGAAGATTCCAAGATAAATTGTTTTTACATTGGAAGGTTGTATCCAAATTGTTTTTGTATCCCTAAAATGGTCGTGGATAGTATTCAGAGTGGCAGGCTGAATCCTTTATTAATCTGACCCCAAAATAAGTTAAGGAATTAGAAGCAAAGTCGTTTATTGGAAGTGCAATGTTACTGATTCAATTTGTGCTCAGATATGTTATAAGCGTAATCAATGGCGGATTTACCGTGTCGGGGGCTCTAAGCAGTAAGAATAGTTGAGGCCCTCTGTACGTGTTAATTATTATTAACGGTCGATTCGCTGGCACAGTGTTATTTCTTGTGATTCCCGAAAGAGGACGACACAGACAGTGTTTAGTGTGGTCAACGTCTACCACTGATCGGGTTGAGCATTTCCGAAGGATCCCGATCTAGGCTAAGCGAAAGATGCAAGGTCACTCTTTCGTCAAAGCCCACGACAAGTGACGGATTTTTTAGCGTCTCTTATAAAAAAATAATAATAAGACAGCTTAAAACCGCTTGTTTTCTATTTAATTTGCATATTCCGGGCGAAAGAATGAGTCCTGTTGCAGTGTGTAACAGTACATGATTACCGGGGGTACCCAGCACCTTGTATTATGTTGGCTAATGTAGTCAATTTCAATTTTGTTGCTGCCGTAGGGGGAGGAGTTCTCTAGGTTCGTCCTTTTCATGAAGTTTTTGCATTATGTATGCTTGAGTACACCACATGTAAGGCTCGCCTCAAACATGCCACAGTGCACACACACAAATGACAGGATCCTGTGTCATTCTACAGGTTGTGCTGATGGAAAACGAATCGGGTCATTCAATCGATCATATAATAACGCGCATTCTCCAATAACTTTGGACGATCCTGAAGACCAATGAAGGTACTATCAAGCATTATCAAACAGTGTATTTTAGGATGAACATCTAACTACACGAGAGCCCATTACGGCGAACGGTAGAATAATGAACCAGCAACAATAATGTAGAAAATAGGAGTAGACTTTAAAAGACTGAATAATAGTTTTCATGGACAACAGTATTAAAAATGATTATGCATGCCCCATTCACTAGCGGGATCAATTAGATCAAAATATGTGTACAGAGTTAGAATGAAGCTTCTAAAGATTAGTACTCTTCTGAAGATTAGTACTCACAACTTGAAAATGCTTATATTTTTACTTTGATCGTAACTAAGTTTCTAATTCTTGATTTAATTGCATTGCATGTTATTTTAACATAAAAATTACCAAGTTAACGTAAAAAGATATCTGCCAAAAGGAACTGCACGTTTGATATCTACACCAGTGCTTCCTAAGATGATCGCCTTTTGTGGTGATGGAACTGCTAGGACTTTTTTCTGAATTTCTTTAATGGCTTGGAAAAAACATACTTTTCACCAAACAGGAGCATTTTCTGGGGATTTAATCAGATTCTTCAAACCCACAAATCAAACGTATTATCTGATAAACAAGTGTCATAAGTCAATCGAAGATGAATTTACCCTTACCATCTATATGCCTTCCCTCTGAAGTTCTTATCGAACCATTCTAATGCCACCAAAAGACCAAAGACTCTTTTAGCAAGTATATTTTGTTTCTAGCCCTGCTTCTCTCACTTATTGTTTAACACTACTGTGTACAATCAAACCATTTCTTTCTGGGCGGTGTCCTTTTGTGTGGCTTTTATTCGTTTCTGTACCACCACAGCATCCGACCACACACAAGTATCAAATTTCGTTTCGTTCGGCATTTCCGGGTTCCTCGGAGCAGGCTCAAACGACGCCAACCGCACAATAAAAACGTTTGACCGGAAATAAGGCGATTCTTATCGGTGTTGTAGCAATCGGGGAAATCTGGCATTTGCTACTTAAGGAAGTGTTTTGTTTGTAGCTTATGAAATAAAGATATTAAGTGTAAGAATTGTAAAGAATGTTTGAAAACTTGGAAAATGCTTGCCGCTTTATTATGTTATTATATTTTAACAAAGTAACTTCTCTTTGGCACAGTAGCTCTCGGTGATTTTTCCCATTGTGAAATGGTGCTTCATCGTCAACTGTTTGCTGCTGCGCGGTTATCAAATTATTCTAATTCAATCACGCTCTAAAACCTTTGCTGTAAAATTGCCAGTTAATGAAGTTGACTGGCTGGCGCTTACACACTGCTGCCTTTTGATGCCGCCTTTTCGAGCAGATTGGGAAAAATGTGTTCACTGGATAATTGCTTCACCGGGAATTAGTACGAATTCAGCTGCAAATGAGCCACCATTCATTGGGGGCACGACGCTACAGAAGAACCCAGCCAGCTAACATCGAACAAGCCCCCGCTCTAAGGTTTGCGATTGGTGGAAAGCGTTGAACGTTGAATTTCACTTACAAGATTATATACGCGTGTGTGTGTGTTTTTTTTTTCTTAAAATTTCACCTTCTAAGTATTGGGAAAAAGTTTGTTCTCCTTTCCAACAAAGGAAAACATAATCTGTAAAATAATCTAACATCTCTCTGGTTTCCACTTAACCCACCCGCCTTGCTTTCGGGTCCTTCTTTTCTGACCGTTTGTCGCATAACGCAACATAATATTGCTCAAAGAAAAGCAAAAAAAGAACCAAGGGAGGCTTCCTCCTCATCCACTTTGTGCCGAACTTTTGACTGGTCCCATTTTATGGCTCCAGTGGAATGGTGCGCTCGTCCCGAAGAAAAGACCCAACGAAGATCCCGGAAAATTGCTTCATTATCGCTGATACCGTTTTTATGGCGCGCACACACAATCTTCCGCACTTTGCACAAAAGAAGGCACCTCTAGAAATGGCGTGGCAGCGAATGGCATTTTTCACCAAATCTTAAACGTTCTAGCAGCGGGTGGTGATGCTGGGTTTTTGGAAAACTTAATTAGGTACAAAAGAAGCTTATTATGATTTAATGCTTGTTTGTTCGTTTGTTTGGTTCCTTTTCTTTTTCGGGCAGCTGAATGGTCCGGGTCGGGCGGCTTTTGTGTGGGACTGGGGTGGGTGTTTCAGGACTGTTTGTGTTGATTCTTGGTGACTGTTTGGCAGACAAGAACCGAAATAAATAGACCCAAATATTCCAAGTGAAGTTAGCCGAACGTTTCAATTCGTATTTTCAAAATCCTCAGAACGAGGCTTTTACTTAGCACGAAAACATTCTCCAAATTCTTTCAAGCTCGTGTCTTATTTAACATGCTCATAATGCTTTTATGCTTCTTTACATTAACCGTCCTATTTCGCTACAAATCATAACCCAACTCCCACCATTTAACCAACCAAGCAAGCGTGTTATCACCCACGCCTTGATGTTTTGTGCAAACATTAAGCAAAGCGATAAGCAGCAACAGCAGCAACACTTCACTTTCGTTGCACTTCATTTGTTTCACTTTTGCGCGCCTTTCACTCCCCTGTGTTTTTACCCTCGCAGTGGCAACTTCATCATCATCGCTCTTCAACCCCCTAACAACCCCTGACACACACAGCGAGAAGGAAGCCCGTCCCGAAATGAAGTGATTACCGTTTGATTGTTCCACCTCTCTCGCCAGGCTCAAACGATCAACGGCGATGGGAGTTGATTCTTCGCCGCTACACCCTGCGAGGAGCTACGAGCAAGGCAGTATTTGTACAGATTTGTGCGGTAGGGTAGGGTCCTTTTCCACACACACGCACACGGGGCGCTGTAGGCGTTTTCACCCGCTGTGTGCAAACGCCGGTGTGAACAACAACAATTTGCTCGGTTGATTTCCATCGGTAAACGGTTGCGGTGTTGATGTCAATGAAAACAGCTCTAGAGAACAAACCGAGAGGGGTCGGTGTTTCTTCTGTCGGTGGTGGAAAAATTGTCAGATAAACCGACGAGCACCGCCGCTGCACGTGGAGTAATAATTTCTTATTTATTTTGCCACTTCAATCTTCCCCCTCGGCTCCTTTTCTGTGTTTGACTTTTCGTACCAGTCTATTATTTTAGTGTGCGTCATGCGGAAAATTGTGAATTATAGTGGTCAAAATTGAACTTTTTCTGCTAATTATGTTTTTTGTAATTATAGCATCAATGAATACAAGTTATTATAATATTAAACACAAACTTATACATTAAATTCAATGGTATTTTACTTGTTTGTGATGTTTTAAGCAGGGTTTTTTTTTATAAAAATATAATAAATAGACTACTTGGAATATTTTGATTGATAAATATCAAATACGATCAATGATTTTTAATAAGCTGCGTATGTTTTCAAAATTACATAAATTCAATTTCCACCTCAAACTCCACTGTGAAACTCTTCTTCACCCGCAACTTGAGCCGATTTGTTTCTTTCAATTTTCCCCTTGTCAGACAGACACACAGGGAGTGTTGATAAGCCTCTAAGAAAGGGAAAGTATGCTACCGTTCAAGGGTAAATGAGGGGGAAATTAATTTTCCCAAAAGACAAGGGGACCAAGATTTAAGCCGTCTTTGTTTATGCCTTGAGCTGTGTAAAGCAAATTGAAAAGTGAATTTTTGTTGCACAGGATTGGACTTCGGAAATCGTAAACAAACGACCAACCAATAGGTATTCGTATAGCACTGAGCTAACTCTATGGTCCGCAGGTGAGAATTTGAGGTAGCAAGTGGCTGCTAAACGTGATTTGAATGTCACCTTTACTAGAACCTTTTGGGGTTCGCGGCCTAAGTTCCCGATTGTACTCCAGTTCGACCTGCCAGTCGTTAGCTCCGGGGTTATGGCTTCCGTTATCATTTGGCAGAAACCGGAAGTGGGCCAAAAATGGGCTATTCTTTTGCGGGTGTTTCACGTTCTCCTCTGCACATCATACAAGAGGGAAAAGCGAGCACATTAAGAGTCAATTCACGCATCGCTGTGTCACCTGTCGCCATCGTCCACCCTCACGTCGCACGTACGCAAACGGATAACAATGAGTGTTAATAAAAGAATCATCATTCCATCCTCCCGGTTGTGTGTGTGTGTATCCCCACCGGTTCTCGATCGAGGTGAGATTTTGATTGATTTTTTTTATATTTAAATTCGCTTTGTTATTTACATGCGATGCCGATGGATGCTGTGTGAGCTTTGAACTGTGTGTGCGAGGATGCTGCTGATGATGATGGGTTGTTTGTGACGAAAAATGTTGCCCCGATGAGATACATGTGCGCGCGCCCTTTGGGTGCTTTTATCTCCGGCACATACATACAGTTTTGCACTGTGCAAGAGTTGTGTACCCCTTTTTGGCAACACCGATCACGTCCAGCGGCCCTGTAACAAAGCAAATGATGGTCATCCGGTGAAAAGTCGGGAATAATACGCGGGCGTTTTGTGCAAAAACTGGTCCCCGTATTCTGTCCTCGCTGGCCTGGCTATTGTGTACGCACAACAATAACGTGAATGCAACAATTGATGAAAGGATGGCTTTGATTTTGAGGGAGGTGTTGCTTTTTCGGGGAACAGTGAGAATAAAAGTGATATTTTACATGAAGTTATAATAATTGCTTTGAATATTTGGGCTTGAAAGCTGCAAGAAATTAGGATATTCAGAAGAGTTCCTAATTGGAAATAAAAACATTACTTTATAATAGTATCTCTTTCGCAGTATTTTCTTTCTTTTGAAGAGGGAGAAACCTGTTTTCTTTCTGTAGATGCTATTTCTAGGGCATTGGTAATGGTAATGTTTCGACACAGACGACGACGTTAGGATATTCGTAGGATGATTGAGAATTGTGATCTGTAATGAAACTCTCACGGAGATACTCAGGTTTACTACACATAAAAAAAGAGTTCGAACTTCTTGGGGGAGATTCGAGAACAAATACTCGAAGAAAAAAAAAGTTAGTCTAGCAAAATTTTGGTGTGTAGTTTGGAAAATAGAATTATTTTAGCACATTTTAACGAGAATTCTCATTAACGAGATGGTAAAACTAAGACAATAACAACTGTGTCAAGATTATGATATCCTTAACAGATGATAAACTTCAATTTGAATCAACCTTTACGACCAATTATTTTGCCGTGTTTTCCTTGCAGAAAATTTTAGAAATTTTCTTGCAAAAAACTGCAAAAAACATGCAAAAATGAATAAAGCTATTTCTCCTCAAACTACCGTTAATTCGTTAGTTGAAGTTTGTGACACAAAATCAACTTTAGAAAATACTTGTAATTTTATTTTTTGAATCAAGATACCATCATTCTTTAGTATCATTTTTTGGCTATTGCATGTATACTACTGAAAGTATGAGAGTTTCCGGGGTTTGCCTCTCTTGAAGTCCAAATATAATTCCAATAATCAGAACAATTATGCAAATAACAATAAAAAAAAACAATCAGTGTTTTCGATTTACTTAAAACTGTCTTTATTGATAGTGTATAACACTAAACACTGACAAAAAGAGAGCCTCTGCCAAATGGGACCCTGAGCGACCCCACGTGTGTGCGTGTGTGACTAACGTGTTTTCCCTTTACAAACGTGTGTTTTTCTGTTTGTAGTTTTGAGCTGTTGTTTTCTTCCCTCTATTGCTTACTTAAAATATACACCGATGACTTCTGCATGAACTAATCATAATAAGGTAACAATTTTGATTTATAATTTTGACACATTTCCTTTTCTCTCGAATTTTTTCTCCGTGTTCTTTGTAAACTAGCGGGAAAATTCAAGAGACCGGAAATGTATTAAGACTTGATCTGAAATTCACTGGGCTTATGTGTCTTACATGTCACTGTACACTTATAACATAAATTGAGCAACCTAATACTCCTTGCACACAACTCAGAAATCCTCCGTAAGAAAGAAGCCTGAAGCGCTGAATAGAATGCTAACTTCGTCGAGTGTTTGAAATGCGGTCAACCTGGTGCCGTTGTGCGGTATTTGCTTTCACTCGCTTCGTACTGATATGGCTCTGTAACACGGGACGCTCGGTTTCAACGCTCGGTTCACACTACTTTCTTATCACAATGTACACAATCCGTTATCATGCCGTAACTGTTTCTGTTTCTCCCTCTCTCTCTCCCTCGACCGTTTATCGTACAGGGAGAAGTAGAAATAGAAGGGCTTTTCGAAACCCCCAAACCAGGTGGTTTTATTTTGGTTTGCGTTAGTCATTTTGCCCCCTTCTTTGCTATTTACTCTCGCCATTGTTTTGTGTTGTTTTGCTTTTAGTACACCACCTGGAGTGCGCGGGAACTCCCATTGCTTGAAAACAATAATGAATGCTCCTTTCATCATCCTACAGATTTGTTTGACCCATTGTTTGTCTCCACTTATTTACGCTAAACACATACAGATAAACAGCATTTTACATGGCCTTTTTATCGCCTTCCTAAATATTAACACATTACGCCCCAGGTGTAGTGTCTTCATAGATTGAAGAACGAACGCAGTGGAGCAGTCCGCAATTTCCCCGCACGGTTAGAACGCTTCCTCGGGAGCAATAGGGGATTATTACATTTTTACAATATGATCGCCTCACCCGATGAGATATGATTGATTGTAATTAATTAGACTACCTGTTACGAGCTTTTAAAAATAAACACTACCATCAAGAAAGTCTTAGGCGATAGACAACGATTTGATTGTGCGCGAGAGATAGAGAGTGTGAAAGTGAGTGAAAAGTGTGTACTAAAAAGAAAGGAAACAGGGATTGAGGCTGGATAGAGTAATAAATATCTTTTTGTTTTTTCATGAAAAACCTTTTATGTTGATAATATTGCAAAATTAATTCGTGCGACACTATTCGCTATACCTTCTTGTCATGAAGAACCGCTGAGAAATTGGAGTCATTTATACGAAGGACACGACATAACACTATCATACACAGGGCTCTCTACGGTGCTGCGCCACCTTGCGGAAATGCCGATATGTATCGTGAGATGGAGAGAATTGCAAACACTACGCTCCCTAAACATTATGCTCGGCGCTGTAGCGCAGTGGCGTAGGTCAGATAATGTTGCCGGACTGTATCGGGGACGGTGGTGCGATCGGCGAGGGAGGTGACGCTTTCGGCGGCTTAATGTAGGACAGTGGCAGGGCGGCATGGGGAGGCACGGCATACGCGGACGGTACGACGGTGGACAGCAGGTGGGGTCCGTACAGGTTCCAGAACGCTTTCTGGTGCAGATCGTAGGCGAAGTGGTAGGACGGGAAGATGCCGGGCGGTAGACCGACCGGGGTCGTCAGCTGAGTGGGGCTGAAGGATGTCCGGCCGACCGGGGACTGTGACTGGGGGGCGGGTTCCTTCGCTGAGGACGGTCCGGTACCGTTCGGGTGGTTGGCGCTGTTTGGGGTGGGCGATTTTACCAGTGGTTTGGGTTTCCTTCGCGGCCGGTACTTGTAGTCGGGATGTTCCTTCATGTGTAGGGCTCTGGAAAAGAAAATAGAGAACAGCGCTATTATTAAACGATATTGAAATTGCAATAAGAAGTGTATGAGAATGTAGTAAACTGTTCAATCATAGTCAAATTATGTTTTTAGTACAAGACGATGAACTTGTCATCGGTAAACAAACTGATGTTTGGAAGGCTGATTTGTATCGGTTCTGCTTCTGAATGAAGATTTTAAGAATATTTTGTGTGTTTGTCAAGCTACCAGAAAGCCTGCTTGAGCAAAAGTTTTCACCCGTACTGTCAAAAAATGACGTTCAAGTTTTGTGTGTGGTTTTGTATGCAATGTTTACATGATTTCAGCCTCCAACTGACAAACTCCATACAAAAAACTGACGAGAACCGTGAAGGGTCCCAATATTAGATAACTTCTGCATGATCACAGATCATAACCATGATAAGAATCAAGAGATATAGGCGACAGATGTCTATAAACGTATATAAAAAAAAAGATTATACGTATATAAAAAAAATGAGTATATGAAAAAATGATAGTTACTTTGGTTCTAGGCTCTAGGCAATGCGATATTCGAACTACCCTGATATCTTCGAAGCTTGGGAACAGACTCCATATCCAAGTATTTTGAAGATCGTTAAAGCTTCCATAAATAAATTCATATGTTGGACGTAAATCTCTTTGGTTTAGTTAGTAAAATAAGATTATAGACATCGGTAAAGTGGACAAAAAAGATCATTATTACTAGAAATACATCGTAAATTCCTAAAGAGATGGTTAGGAACACGGTGAAGAACACAAATGTAGATAATCATAAAGAACATATTCACATTTTTGTTCAATAAATCATAGTGACACTGCATTTTAAATCGTACATCAAAAGTCTTAGATGTCTATCCAAATCTTCTATTAATCACTTCATCAAACAAAACTGTTTTAAGGTATATTTCACCAACATTAAAGTAAATATTTCATTGATCGCTACAAAGAATCAATTCGAACCGCCGCGGGTTTTGTTCAAACTAAAGATAAAATATACATCCTAAAACAGCGGTGTTTTTTTTTTGCTATCCATTCGCCTCCCATGAGGGTCGCCTTGAGGTCGCCCAGCTGCCGCACCAAACCGCTCCGAGGGAAAAGGCATTGAAATTAACACGAAACTTATCAGTCCAACGTGTTGACATTGAATCAACAACGACGGCACAGTCGCTCGTTCCCTTACCCCGTGTGTGTGAGAGAGAGGGTAATTTCGTAATCGATAATTTCCATGTTTGCCTTTCATCGCGTATCGAACACGTTGGAATCGAAATGGGTTCGGAGAATTTAATGATCCTGTGTGTTGAGTTCGAAAGCAACATCACCATTGTGTATGCATTGTGTGCATTGGTAGCCTTTTGCTGATAAGCGTGGACGGGTTTGACTGTTAATTCCCGCGCGATATAATTCCGAGAAATGAATAATTGTAGCGGTCTTCTTTCATTTTCTTGGGAAAATTGAAGATTTCATATCAGAGTGCAAAGGAAGCTTGATAGAATGGTAAGATAATATTTCAAATTCATATTTCATGGAAAACGTTGTAAGCGAATTCTGAATTTTCCTTTTTTGAGATTTTTTTTGTATGTTGTTAAATCATTCCCAACACAATAAGAGTTCATAACCTTTGGTGACCCTTTAGTTTGCGAATGTTATTGCAGGATTATTCGTGTAAAGTTAAGCGTCTAGCAATTTAGCCTTCTTTTGTTGTCCTCTACTCACAATAAATCGAATGAGTTAAGGATAATCCGGCAAAATAATCAAATAAACGTTTGCATCATCCCGAACCGTGTGCGCCGCGCCACCAAAGCAAACATAAAATTGGATGAAAAAGATTCGTTTGTTCCTTTTACAGAACACACTGGTTGACTGACTGGTTCGTCCACAGCGGAACCGTTAGAAAACTGGCGGTTCGTTTGTTAGCAACGTTCCAAAACGCGGATGTTCCACAGGGTCCCCACCCCGTCCTGAACAACTCCTGCAAAAACAACTCCACGCGATAACAATGCGTGACAATTGCGCTATTAATTGCATACGGCACAATGAAATGCGCTACAAAATGAAATAAAATAATACGCACACAGGCACGCACGCACTCAGGGGCGAACAGAGACACACGCGCCACCACGCGCAACCTACGAGAAGCCTAAATGATCATCCGAAGCTGGGGAGAAAAACGGTGTGGCGTTGTTGGGCGTGGGAAGGACTTTTCGCACACGCCTTTTTAAAAAGAGGAAAAATCTTTTCCTCCTCATCCCCATTTACCGCTGGCGGTGGGCGAGCGATGCTCACTACAAAGTGAGAGGGATTATGACAGCGCGATTTGTATACGCAAATCCAACAATCGCCTCCAACAATGGCGGAGCGGATGGAGGCTGGAAATTAATTTGATCCTGTTTTTCATTATTTCATCGAGCGTACCATTTGTTCGCTCATTATGCTACTTTTGTTACGCTCTGGCGATGATTGTTTCTTTTTTTTTGTGGGTGTGTGTGTGTTGATGCTGTTGTATGTGGTCTATTTTTTTGCGCCGAGCGAATGACGACTCATGGATGTGATTTTTCTGTCGAAATCAATGTCTGCGAGTACGGGTATCAGCGTTTTAAGCCGGAAAGGAAGCGTAAGGAAACCAGCCTGATTTACACTCATTGGCGACAATTTGATGTGGTGTTACTGGCGTACTTACCCACGGCTTGTAATCTTTCCGATAGGTTGGTTTGACGAATGTGCCGTGACGAAACAGGCACGATTGCTAATGCGGATGTAAGGCTTTCGCATGCATGAAATTGAATTGGGGAACCAATTTGTTGAAAGAAATCCAACAGAGGGGGGAAGCAACTTTTTTGGTGTTATTACGGAGTGATGAAGAGTAACACGTAAAATTTGTGTTAAATTTACGGTTGTGCAAATTTGTGAATGAATTTCGTAGCAAAAAAGGGTTTTCTTTATCAACATAGTTTGTTTAGCTGTAAAATACCATTGCTGCTGACATCAAACATGTCAAAATGGTCAATAATCCACCTCACTAAGTAATAAAAAACAAAAGTTTGGATTCATTTATAAAAAATTAAATTCTAAAAAATATAGTTAACTGGATTGGTGCTATTTGGCTATATGTTTTGTATCTGTATGTTTCATCAGTTGATATTTTTAACTGATTTTAACAAACACTCAAAATTACCCATTTATTGTTAATTTATCCGTTTTGAATCGGTTTTGAATTAATCTGACGCGAAAATCACTATTTTTACATAAGCCATTCAGGATCAAGATGAACAAAATGTCAAATCAGACGTCGAATGTGAAAGAATTGGATTTAAAATATAAATTGAGCTTTTAAAACTAAAACATTGTCATTCTGCTTTAAATAAGAAAACATTCGTGACTATTTCGTGACATAATTCAAACTATTTCAGAAAGAAGATAGATTAATTTGCTGAAGTTACATTAAAACATGAAGATGATGGAGAAGTGTCTGAATAAGGAAAATTTGTTCCCAAATGAAATTACAGGGTTGCTCTAACCAGCTTAGAGCTGGATGCTTCATTTCCAATACGTAAAATCCCAATTCACCAATGTCAAATGTGTATCGAACATATGCAAAGCAACCAATCACAGATGATTGGAGTTTCCATAGTTATTTTTGAAAGGTATTTAAGAGATTGAATTTGAATGGCTAGAGAAACCCTGTAAAAGTACGTAATTGTATGTATGATCTGCACTTTGAGCTGGGATTTTTTTATCGTTTTTTATAACTTGAGTTTTTTTTATAATTTATGGTAAAAAGTTATTTAATTGAAAAATTCATGTCAAACATTACCTTTGACATCAATGAATTGAAAGACCACTTTTTGTCGTTTAAAAATGATCTCAATTGTAAAGTACAGAATTGAGGACTGCAATATACAATATTGATCGACCGTTTTTTTATCGTTTAGCTTAGAAGCATGGAAGCAAATTTCTGCAATCTCAAGCGTTTTTGGTGCAGTGTGATACAGCGTCCGGAAGAAACGTAACACCTTCCACCACCCTCCCGACTATCCTTCATTCCCGCTGTGTTAAAGTGGCTATCTCTGTCGACACTATGCCAACAGTGCTGACGACCTGATAAGGGGATTTTGTTGCTGACTAAACGAAGGTGTAAATGCCGTTTCATGATACGGCCGGAAGGTGTGCACGTTTCTTTTTGTGCACCTTCCCCACGTGGTTGCATGCATGATTTCAGTATGCGTGTGTGTGTATTGTTCCGGATTGTTGAAAAATGCGCGCAACAACGCTTATCAGATATGACACGGAAAAGAAAAGGAACGGAACGGGAGGTCGTCATATCGATAAGTGTCATCTTTATTGTTTGCAAAATCATCTGCGATAGCGTACGAAAGCCATGTTTGTGGTGAGGAGCTTCACTCATGAATTTCACAATAACTGAAGGCATAATTTTGTGTGTCTAAATGTCCGTTTTGTGATTTCTGTGGTTCTAAAATAGGAATATTTTATGTTGTGTCTAAGCACATGTGTTATTTTTGGATAGTTTTGTGTTTGCTCACACTGTAAGATAATAAGTTTTTGATGTAGCTGCCTCTTCCTGAGTTACGGTCTGCTTCAAAAGTCATTTACTCACACGAACAGGGTAAAAAACAACGGGAAAAACACAAGAACCATTCTTCTCGCCATTGCCATGTAACAAACAAAGAGGAAACAAGACTCACCAAAAACGCATTAAACCTCAATATCTCGAGTGTGTGTATGCGCAAAACATGAGCTCTAAATTAGTTCGGTGTAACATGAATCCTTGACTTGGTTTGAGCTAGGCACAGACACATTCTCATTGCGGTTGCCTTCCCTATTCATCCTAGATAGCGCTTTTTTCCGCTCGCTCGTTGGCTTTTCTCATTGTAATTTAGTGTTCTTGTCGCTGGGATAGCGGGCGTGAGTCAAGGACTTTTTCTCAGGCCTATCTAGCCATTTATCTGTATTATCTGCGAGGCCGAAGGATATCACACCGGCAGGATTCTTTTCCAGATGTTTGCGTTAAGATCGTTGCTGACTGCTCTATGCTCTTGCTCCACAGATATTAGCTCGGAAATTTGCTTTATCGTGTGAGTGTCTGTGTTTCTGTTTTCTTTGCCTGATGATCGGTTACGGAAAAAGTTCGTAGTTCGAGCCGAAATTAAATAAAATGTCCTTGTCTGGCACACACAATTCCGCTCGCTCTCGTGTCCACCACAATGTATCTATTAGTTGAAGGGATCTTTCCGGTGCCAAAGCTAAGCTTAATGTAATCAAGGCTCTAGCTTCATGGTTTCCGAAAGAAATCAGCAAACATTCGCCACACTGTTCGCCTTTTCGCCACTACAAGGGGCGCTCCCCCTTGTCAACAGCGATTGCATTTCGTTCGGCTTGTTGGATACACGATTGCTGAACGAGTGAACCAGTCTGCCGGTCCCGTTGCCAACTTGATTGTTTGTCTTTGCGAAGAAGGGCCAGTGTCGGAGCACAATGGGCTTAAAATTGAAACACAACACAGTCCCGATGAGAACATTTAAGCCTTATACAATAGAGGCTTTGCCGGCTAAAAGGCCTGCATTTTGTGTGTATGTGTGTCGTGGCTGCCCGACACACAAAAAGGCAGCAATTTGGAGCGTTTTATCGACACCCCTGGGTTCGTTTGTTTTAACTCCGGCGTGTGCCTGTCGGCTGGAGACGGACTGTCGGTGTTCTGCACATTGCACACAGACGTCATCGGAACTGCACTGGAATGCAATGCATCGGAATTGCAGTGTGTGTGTGCTAACACTTAGTCAATGCGTAAATAATGAATCCTTTCTCTGGTGGAACAATGGGACAATATTGTGCGAGGTGGAAGCTAACATCATTCTGCCATGTTAAAGTGCATGATGATTAGAGATGTATAACAGTACTTAATAGAAGGACTGGAAAAATTGACAATCTTTCTTTTTGTGATAAAAATGTATCATCAGAAGAATCATCACCAGACTGGAGACTAACTAAATCATTAATAATCTCATTACGTCTGGCTTCTTGTGTGGCTTTGTTTATAAAAGTGTTTTCCGGTCGTAGGAATGCCAGTCGGATGATCCTGCCAGTGGGGGGAAGTAATTAAGTCGTTTCATTCGCTTAATTACTGTCCATTTCCTACCCGGAAAGGATATATTTCCCTGGACAACGTGTACCGTTTAGCAACCGGGCATGTAAGGTCCGGTGTTGCTCTTCCCGCTTGGTGTGTGTGGTAGGTCAGAGAGGGATATGAAAAGCAATAAGTGAAAGTGTAATTTGTACGGCAAAATGGGGAATACGGAATGATCATTGTCAGTAAAGCAGTGGATTGAAGTAGCGTGAAAATGAAATAAGCTAAAATATGATATCTAATGTATACAATTAAATTACTATGTCACGTGAAAATACTCGTTTGGTAAAAATAATTTCATGTTTGTGCATATTTCAGACTTAAAAAAATCTGTTACAGGCTACTTCCACTAGAACCACTATAGTCTTCTCGTCATTTATTCAACTACAAATATGTCTTAATAAAATGTATGCATCATAAGAACGTTCTTAATCAAGGACGACATTTTGCTGGTCAATGAATGTTGAAAACAAATATCTTTTAAGTTATTTAGGCGTTTTGTATTGTTTTAATTTACTCTACCAAATTTTCCCTTTTTTCGTCAATTCTTAGATTTAATAGAGTGTAATTGTTACAAATATGTTGCTAATTCCCGACAATGGGGTTCTTCCCGTTTTAAGTTAGTTGGCTGAAATTTCAGCCTGTCAGCTGTTTGCATTGTATAGCAGTTTTCGAGCAGCTATCTAAGTCGGTATAACATACAGGTAGGCTTATCCAAAGGTGTTTGGGTTTAGAAGGCTGATTTTTATCACTTCTGCTTCTTAATGAAGATTTCAAGAGTGTTTTGTGTATTCGTCAAGCCTCCAGGAAGCTTGTTTGTGCAAAAGTGTTAAAATTTAGTTATAAAAAACGTACTATTAGACTACCTGGTTTACATACTCTTTGATTCTAGATTCCCCACCTGATTTCTCTAATGCACATTGCGATAAATGCATACACGACCTTGTTTTGACATCTTTTCGAACAGGTACTCGAATATAATTCTGGCTTTGAGGCTAAAATAATCTAGACTGAAAATTGCAGGCTAGTTTTATGTGTGGTTTTGTATAAAGTATTTACATGATTTCAGCCTCCAGCTGTCAAAATCCATACAAAAAACTGACTAGAATCGTGAAGGGCCTAAATGCTTGAAAATGCTCCTAATAAAGCAGTAAATGTGTTTGTAACCTTGTTTCAACTTCTATACTATATCTCTATTAGTCTACGCCTTCGGAGATACTTGTACCTAAAAATTAAAACAATTTTATAATAAATTCTACAAAAACATGAATGTATTTTATTATATTTTTAACGTAATGTAGATCTTTCTTTTGAAAATCAATTTAATAGCTTCCTGATAAGTTCATCGTGGGAGGCAACGTCTTCATTAATATTGAGTATTTTTCCGCGAATAATGAAAACAAATCCCTTATCACGGCCGTTATAATCCACCCTTCCGTGATTATTCATTATTTGTCCATGACGTATGCCTGTTTGCACGGGAGATTTAGATGCCTGCTTAAGTAAGCTACGCTTTATCAACACATACGCGAACATTCTTGATTTTGTGTGTCTTTCAATTGAATTCTTTTCCTATATGTCATCCAGATTAATTAAACAGTCAATAGAAAACCACTCGAACGGAAATCTCTCAAAACTGTTTAAACCAAAAAAAGGGTAAATCGTATTCGGTTCACTTTTCTTCTCGAACAGATGCAAAAGTGTCATTTGTCACAAGTGTGTCCTGGCCAGGGGCTTCTAGAAGAAACATTGGTAAACAATCAACAGCGCTACTTCACATCCCTACTTGACCAATCGTCATATTTTGTGCTCGTTTCGTTCGAAACCAGGGGAGGGGTTCTTTTTTGTTCATCACTTGACAACGAATGCAAATTATGATTGTTTAGTGCAGCCAGAGTGTCCTCGAAGCTCGGCAGGGATGTTTGGGCTTGGGCTAGCACACTGTTGAAACTGTCAACCGACGGCCCCGGTCGGGTGGCAGGGTGTCACGTCAGTTGTAAATATTGTCCCGAAACGAGAAAGAATGATGAAAATCCATCAGCGAGCAACAGAGGGTCTGTTCTGTCATACACGCGAGTCGAGATTTCCGTTCGGCTTTAAGCTTTAAATTCGTTCCAGATTTCCTGTGCCGTCTGAACCGTGTTTCATTCATTTTTCTTGTTTACTTGTGCCGACATTGGTCGTCATTGGCTGTGTGCTGTCGGCAAAGGATCGTCACCGAAGAGAAGCATCTGGGTGCATGTGTGTGCATATGAGGGGCTTTACTTTTTTCATTTAGTTTTTTTTTGTAAAGATGTTTTCCTTTCCTCTGCTTTCTCCGACTACAATCATCACAATAGTTCATTCTGTTCATCGCATCAAAGTAATGGAAACTAATGAGAATGGTGTAGGCGAACACTAAAATGGATTTATCGTACAACGCGTAAGCTTCGTGGCACATGTTGTGGTCTAGAAGTAATAATTGCTTTAAGTAATATTCAAAATATTCATCTCAATACAGCAACTAGCTCAATGTTGGTTGCATTTACTGGGGATATTTCTCCCTCGTCTCTTTTCCATCTCGCTATTACACGATCATCAACTCGATTGTTCTAGATTTTGTTCTGGCTCTCTTTCATCTGCCGGCCGATACTCGTGGCCGATAAAATACATCTGGTTTTGATTGGCCAAATCCATCACACGATCACCATGTATGCATAAAAGTGTTGTGTTCCTGAAAGCCGCCAAACACATGTAGGTGGAACGTTCTAGCTTTTGTGCCCGCAGCTGTACAATTATAAAGTGCCGGAACGTGTACAGTGAGATGTTTGTTTTTGTTTTATTCTGCGACAAATACTGCAAATAATATGAACCAGTTTGTGAACAAAAAAATACCCCTGGGCATTGTGGCACATGTGTGGGGAGTTTTGTGTAACATTTGTTTGCGAAAATTTGGGTGTCCTCAATTTGAATTATTGTTCGAAAACTTGGGCCAATTTGGTTTTGGTGCCCTCAATTTGAATTAATGTTACGAAAAAATTACAAAGCTCAACACGCAATACATTTGTTTGTCCGTCTACTTGATTTAGGTTTATTTTCTTGTAAAAGTAGGTTAGGCTATCAATTAAAGTGGCGCGTGCTCTTATGTACCTTTCAGTTCTTCGAGGTGATTCTCGATACAGCACTGTGTTGTACTATTGAGCTGTTTACTATTTCTTCTTTATATGATGCAATTCTATGTTAATTTATATTTTTGTTAACTTTCTGTTTAAATTACACTTTTTGAGTTACACTTTTTAACAGTTTTTAATGTTGTATTTGAAAGTGATATTAAACTTCTGCACAAAACGCGTTTTCAATTGAAAGCGTTTGTAAAGGAAGTTAGCTTTTATGGTTTGTTTGAGCATTTTACCTAGATATGTGTACTACAAAACTATTTTTATCTCTTAACTAGTTAATTTAGCCCGGTTAAACGGCTGCGCAGTCAAATTTCATAGTTATATGCAAAAACCCAGGCATGCGATATTTTATTTGCTTTATTTATTTTTTTATATATTTTTCAGTATAACTCATACTTGTTCCTGTTCCTGCCAGGTGTTTTGTTCGATCTAATTTCCTGCTAAAGCCTTAGTCGAAGTCTTCAACAATTGGAAACAGAGTGCCAGGCCCGGTTATGCATCTGCTTAGTATTTTGGTATCACTTATTCTTATTCACTTTATGGGACAAACTGTTTTCCTGAACTCTATTTCTATCGAAAATTGTATTTATACCTATTTCCCTGTCCCTGTCCATTTTTATGTCCAGGTGGTTATCTTGGCTATCCTTCGTAGTTCTGGTTATACTTTGTCTCCTTATGTTATTTCGAATACTAAGCTAATTTGCTGAGTCAACTCTTATATTTGTCACTTTGTATTAAGTTTTCATAATTTCTGGGCATATTACATACAACGTATGTTTAGAACAAATTGTACTAAAAATCAAAGCTTCATAACTTTTTTTGAAAAATAAAGCGCAGCAAATAACTGTTGGCACTGAATTTTTGAGTCAACTTCCAAGAAAATATCCGTAAAGCAATGAATTATATCGCTCTCACAATTGAAGGTAAAACATAAATCCCTCTATCGATAGTACAGCACTTTTAGTACAATCAAAATCCCGGTTTAATCTTTTACACCGTAACGATAAACTGCAAATCACTCTTCGCGTCGCCATAATCCCTGCGATTAAATTACTGCACTAGTATAATAGGAATACAGCGAAATCGTAACCTCCCCAACAATGCCCTAATATCAGCAAAATTAGTAATGGGCTTCGCGGAATAGGGCTTAAGCCTATCCAGGGGAAATCGATCAAACCTGGCATTAAAATCATTTGTTACAATTCCGCTTGCACGTTTATGATGATCGATTGCAGGAGGCACTTTTGTTGGGGGGAGGGGGGCGGTTGAAAGTGAACCATCATCATCATCATCATCATCGTCACCATCGTAAAGCGTGGGATTGTGGTGGTTATTCGGTGGTCGCTTATCACCTCATAATGTCTTCGGACCAGCTCTTTCTCTCTCTCTCTTCTCCACGCTCATTAGTCCCTTCACCTTGCTTTGTTCATGTGATGTAAACACAAACACGGCGAACAAATAAAAATAGCGTGACTCAGGGAGAGTTCTTGTGCAATTTTGGGGCACCTCAAATGGGACCTTGAGATATTTACGACATTTCGCAAATTTGCCTCATCATCA
Source organism: Anopheles arabiensis (assembly GCF_016920715.1). Taxonomy (NCBI): domain Eukaryota; kingdom Metazoa; phylum Arthropoda; class Insecta; order Diptera; family Culicidae; genus Anopheles; species Anopheles arabiensis. Next base: position 67,469,756 of record NC_053518.1, on the reverse strand, counting down.
TTATCGAAGGGATGAATAATGCCGTCGGGAATTAGAGAGGTCAGCTTACCTTAACCGCTTGGCTTCATCGATGAAGGGTCGCTTTTCGCCCTCGGTTAGCAGCTTCCATTGGGCGCCGAGATTTTTGGAAATCTCCGAATTGTGCATCTTCGGATTGTCCTGTGCCATCTTGCGGCGCTGACCGCGGGACCACACCATGAACGCGTTCATCGGTCGCTTGATGTGTTCGCCGGCGCTGGCGGGGCTGTGATTCTTCGATGCCATAGTCATGTCCATGGTGATGATGGAGGGTTTTAGATTGAGTGGTCTAGAAAGCACTTGTTTCGCCTACTTTCGAACACAACCACGCACACAAACAATAGAGACAATAGGTATCGCTCGACTGACGAGATGACTTCTCATAAACCGTTTCACCGTTTATCGCTTCCTTATTTGCGTGGTCTTTAGTAGACAACACACACGGGGTCTCGTGCGCTGGAGCTGGTTATCACGAGGCGCTTTCACACACCAACAGGAGAAGTGGTCTTATCTGCGCGTTTTACAATTGTATCTTAGCCGGCACAAACTCCACCCAATTCGATTGATGGTGGTGGCTCTATTCCGCTGCTCTTTCCCTATCAAACCAATAAACACACATGCCACACTCATACGCCGAGCTCTACAATCCGGAAACTGGCGGCCGATTAAACGCTTCACTATCACCACACGCGGGTGTCATTTTGACCACGCGGAGAACAAACACCTAACCACAGACGCACTCAAATAACCCACAACTGTCAATAGCAACTAATCACGAGCTGGAAAAGCAATCCAGTGACCCGTGGAAACGCAATGTAACGCCACCACCCGAAACGCGACTACCCAACACGCGATACGCGATCGGACATCTCGTGCAGATGTTGGCGTGTGGAGCAACGGGTTTGTCTGACTGAGTGAGTGACTGACTGGCTTGCTGACTGTCTCGGGCACGGGCTCGAGCGTGATTGGGACGCGCTGAGAGATTCCGATGTTTTCACGCTGGGTTCTAAGCGCATAATGGTCCCTATCATAATCTGTTCCACTGTTGATATTTTGATAAAAAACAGGGAAAGACTAAGCGGAGCTGGGTGTGAATGAGCGGTGCACGTGAACCCACATTGCGTTCGCTCTCGCACATTTGCTCGTTTTGGTTGTGTATGCGTGTGTGTAAGTATGCTTGGGTAGAATTTGAAGAACGGTGGCGTACCGCGAGACCAGAAAGGAGCAGAAAAACACATACAATCATGGAACAAAAAAAGAGAACGCAAGTCTCTCTCCCACTCTATTCCTCTCTCTTTTCATACACTACAATGCGCTCGACTAAGATTGAAGAGCATGAAAAGAATCCTTTTGTGTGGGTGCGTGTGTACGTATACGTGAGAGTCAAAAGTGAAAAGCAGGAAAAGTCATTTTCCATCCGTCCGGCTCGCTCGTTGTCGTCCTCGCAGATGCGTTGTTGTTTGTGGAGGATCAAACAACCAAAAAACACAAACGCTCGGTGTTTTACGCACATGTGTGTTTGGCCCGGTGCACAAGCGAGATGTTGTGTTGGTTTCGCATGTGGGCAAATGAAATGGGCGCGAAGGCTCATAAATGATGCACGGCTGAAAAGGATAGCTCTTACGCCGGATGATATGCGGCGTGTGTAAGCATGTGGAGAGATTGAGAGCGTTCGGTCTCCCGCACTCCAAGAGGCGGACAGTTTTGTGTTTTTGATGTGTAATGTGTAGCTTTTCTCTCGTTTGAAAGTTTTTTTTTAGACACAGCACATTATATATACAAGCGGGATTGAGGTGTGGTTGCTTTGAAGCATCCTGTTTTGTGGTGTAGTAGTAGCGCAGTTTCATGAATGAAACTTCAGCATTCCTTTACAGCTCTTCATTATAGTTGCTTTTTTTTACTTTTTTGGAAAATATCTAATGTGCTGCATGAATGTCAATAAACGAATTACTCAAAGTTTGTTGTAGTTTCTTTCGTTGGGAATTTTGTATTTGATAACAAATAATATCTATAAAAAAAGTGTTGAAATGGCTTTGAATGGGGCTTTTGTGATCGAAAGACTGTACAATATAACGAAAGAAAAATCCGTGAAATTCCCATGATCTGTAAATTATTCCAAACTGCTAATCTAAAATCTAAAAAAAACGTACAGCTTTATTATTTTTAACGTTCTATCTACAACTGCTGCTACAGCTTAAAGAAAATAAACACGAACTCATTTGGAATAAATGTACCGTTTAAATATTATGTAAAGATTGTCAGGCGTCTTCTCGATTATCAAAATAAGGATTCTACACGAATCATGTAATCAGTTGCATCGTGGCGGAAAGCATAGCATTTTTTTGTGTGTCTGTAAAGTAATGGTTATTTTTGGTTATGTGGTGTTTTCTAACTCTGTTTGTCTCAATTTCGTGTTAAATAATGTGCCAAATAGTCCAATATTTTTGTAAATTTTCACATCACAAATTCAGAGGTATCACCGCTAAAGGTTCGTCGTTGTGATCTTGAATACAAATTAATGCTTAATTTGAACGGAAGTAATTGGATGAACGATGGAACAAAGTAAAGTTATTTTAATTTGTATTAATATTATTATTATTATTATTTTCATTATTATTATTATTCATATTATTATCATTATTATTGTTATTATTATTTTTATTATTTTTATCATTATTATTATTATTATTATTATTATTATTATTATTATTTCAATAACATAATAATAATAATAATAATAATAATAATAATAATAATAATAATAATAATAATAATTATTATTATAATTATTATTTTTATTTTTATTTTTATTTTTATTTTTATTTTTATTTTTATTTTTATTTTTATTTTTACTTTTATTTTTATTTTTATTTTTATTTTTATTTTTACTTTTATTTTTATTTTTATTTTTATTTTTATTTTTATTTTTATTTTTATTTTTATTTTTATTTTTATTTTTATTTTTATTTTTATTTTTATTTTTATTTTTATTTTTATTTTTATTTTTATTTTTATTTTTATTTTTATTTTTATTTTTATTTTTATTTTTATTTTTATTTTTATTTTTATTTTTATTTTTATTTTTATTTTTATTTTTATTTTTATTTTTATTTTTATTTTTATTTTTATTTTTATTTTTATTTTTATTTTTATTTTTATTTTTATTTTTATTTTTATTTTTATTTTTATTTTTATTTTTATTTTTATTTTTATTTTTATTTTTATTTTTATTTTTATTTTTATTTTTATTTTTATTTTTATTTTTATTTTTATTTTTATTTTTATTTTTATTTTTATTTTTATTTTTATTTTTATTTTTATTTTTATTTTTATTTTTATTTTTATTTTTATTTTTATTTTTATTTTTATTTTTATTATTATTATCATTATTATTATTATTATTATTATTATTATTATTATTATTATTATTATTATTATTATTATTATTATTATTATTATTATTCTTATTATTCTAATTATTATTATTATTATTCTTATTATTGATATTATTATTATTATTATTATTTAGGTTATTATTATTATTATTATTATTTTTTTGTTATTATTTTTATGATTATTATTATTATTATTATTATTATTATTTTTATTATTATTATTATTATTATTATTATTATTATTACCATTATTATTATTATTACTATTATTATTATTATTATTATTATAGTCAATAATAGTCCAATAGTCCTTTTTATACGATATGACAATTTGTAAGCTATTCGTTCGCTATTTTATAAAAGAAAATAATCAGCTATGTCATTAAAACACTTAGAAAATCATGTGTTAATAAAATGATTATAAATGTTTTATAGAAGAAAAAAAAGTTGATGCTTATTCTAATTGTTTAAGTACATCCAAAACCCTACTAGTCATTGCTTACTACTGGACAGCGCCAATACAATCCATTTATGTACGCTGCTTTTGTACGACTTTTTAACCATTCATTGAATCGTCACGCAACAACAGTAAAGCAACACCGCCCAGCAAACACATTCCGTTTTGTTGCTGAACTGTGTGTGTGTGTTGATGCTGGTTCTGGTAGAACTCAGGCACAAAACATAAATATTACGCTACTCTAGTGCGGGTGCAGGTTATGCTCCCAGATGTGTGAAAATACGCTAACCAGAGCCACACTCTCCGGTGTCGTGCCAGCAGCGAGCGAGACAACAAACGACCGGATTCTCTTTTCCCAACTTGTTTTCCACACTACGCTTGTGTGCGTGTTTTCTTTCAGTTCAAACGACAAAAGTAAAAACCATGTCTTGTTTCAAAGCGAAAAAAAAGAAAAACGAAAAGAATCGAAATTCCCATTTGTGGGTGGAAAAAGCAGTCTTGCGCACAAAGCGTCAAGCACGTGGAAAAACAGACAATCAAACCTTCTTTCCCCAGCAGACAAACAAACGCCACTCGGCGGGTACGATTGGGGGGAAGTACGATGAGAGCAGCATAAGTAGCCATCAGGATCATGGCCGGTGTTTGGGAAGTGTTTTTTTCTCTTTTAATGGCTACACACCGGGCAACAAGGGGAACCGGAAATCGGAGATAATTAGAGGTAATTTTATTCGAACGCCCAAGTCTCTTGTGAGGCGTTTCTGAGGCGTCTTCGTGTCTTCAGGATTTGTTTAGGATTTGTTTATATCTTCAAACGGGTTCAGCTTGATCCCATTTATCCTGCCACAAAGCGTGTGTTATCCTGTATTGGATCGGGCCAATGTCATAATGGTGTTTGTGTGTGTATTTTTTTCTCCATTCGACGTTATCTGCTCTTTATCCAATTCCTCCCGAGCAATTATTATTATGGTGCCGTTTGTTACTGTTGCATGTTTATCATTAAGTAAACGTGTTTGCTGTGCGAAGCCGAAGAAAAAATGTCTGTTTTTCATGTTTTGTGTGTGCGTGTGTGTGTTGCGTTGGCCCTTTCAACCAGTTTGTTGGCTTTATTTTAGTCTCTTTCTCTTCCCTTTGTCGTCGTTGCTGTTGTTACTGTGTGAGATGTTTTTCTTTCCCATAAAATACGCCGCAAGGCAAGGAAAGGAGGGGACAAAACGGAAGAAAGTACACGCAAGGCACGGCGGGGTTTTGTTGCTATACAAACAATCGATAAGTTCTGCCCATATGCTTCTTGCGTTCGGTGAGTAGCGATCGTAAAAAAAAACCTCCCTGACGCACAAAAAACGCACAAACAAACCATACAAAACGTATAAAAATATCAAATGAAACATGACAAAATGCTTACATGACTCTTGAAAGCGTTAGGGCTCTGTGTGGCACACTATGGCTGGCAAACGAGTGCCTCGGAACGATCCAATGGGAGGCAGAAAGAAAGCATCCATTGTCGGGTGGATCCATCCGAACAAAAGCAGCAATGGGGGACACGCAGACACAAAACACTAAGCGCTGATACGAGCCCGAGCGCGCGCGGCCATCATTGTGTAAATCTAAACTCGTTTCTTCGGTGTGACAAAGCAGGAAAACAATACCACGTACTGCAATCGTGGGTGCGACAAGGCGGAAAAAGAGAAAGAGCGAAAGAAAGAGCGAGAGAGCGAACGAGCCTGGATGAAAATGACATCCATTTTTCCATACCGGCGCATTGTGTTTCGTGCGCTGCCGAGGGGAGCTCAGCAGAGAGCAGCCAATAAGAAAAATTAGCGGGTGTGGTTTTCCGCCTGCCGAAAAGCGTGGTCGCTCTCGCTCGCCGCCGAAACAGGGGAGAGAGAGGACAAAGAAAATGTGGTTGGGAAAATTGTGGGGGTTCGACAGGGAAAATCGCTCCCGTGATTTGGTTGTGTTGGTTGACATTTTTCTTTGCGCTGAGATGCTACTGCCTGAGCATGTCCTTTACTCTTAACTCACACAAACACACCTAGAGCTAACAAAGGAGGCCGCCCGAACAATGTCCTCCTTTTTTGCGCGCCACGCGCGGAGAGAAACCACGTGAGTGTTAGACGCGCCAAAGTACTCTTGTTGCGGAATTGTAGTAAGCGTGGTAAACGCGCGCAACACGTGGTTCCGGTGGTTTTCTGTGGCGGTGGTGTTGTGTGGTTTTTGCTGTTGTTGTTGTTGTGCTGCTTGCGACCTATAAGCAGGCAGCGATGATGATGATGATGATGGGAAAATGTTTATTGACAACTGATTTGTGGTTGGAATGCTGGTTTCGAGATGCCATCGCACACACAAACGGGCCATTGTGTTTTGGTTGTTGTATGATGTGCTTTTATGACTACATTGCGCTGTGTACTATGCGTGGTTTTTGTGCATGAAATGATATGCTCTTTTATTCGTTTCTGATTGATAACATTTTATGTTCTATTTTTATTGCTACTCTACTTTCTTCTGCTCTAGTTAAAAAAAAAAAAACACATGTTTACTGGTTAACGGGAACGCTTTTAAACTTGATAGTTTTCCAAAGAGATTAAAAAGAAAATAACATAACCAAGAACTCCTTCCTGAGTACAGGAAGTTTGCAACCAAGAAAATTGCAAGAAAATGGAAGTTTGCAACCAAGAAGATTGTTTGATTAAGGCGAAAGCGATTTTGTAAAAACAATGCGGTGTAAAAACACCACGCATATCCGGGAGTAGCGGAATTTGGGACAAGTGTGCCATAGGGGCAAGAGTGCCACCAAGCATTTTTTCCATAAAAACTTTAGTTAAATGATCAATTGTGTATACAGTTGGTTGTATTCCAATGACTAGGCATACTGAGCCGAATTTTATATAGATCAATCGATTTTTCCCATTGTTTTGAACTGATTTATGTTGAGTTTCAAAATTGATCAGTATATTATAGTTTTTCAATCAAACCAAATAAGCTCTCAAACATCATGGGAACAATCAACCGAGGAAATATTCACACCACCGTAAAACTGAGAAAACGTGAAATTTTTTGTGGGATTAGTTGAAAGAATCTTTCTTTTTGTCTCTGAAAAATTCAATTTCAAAAAAGTTACAACTTTTGGGGCAAAAGAGTCATCTCTATTTGGGGCAAGTGAGCCACCATCTTTCATAAGCGCGAGCTGTCAAAAATTTAAACATTGTTGTAGCGGGCAGCGGTATGGTGCGCTATTACGCTATTGTTACCATATTGCGATAAGGTTTGTGATGAAAAAGGGTTCATTGGTGACTGAAGACATGTAGAAATACATACACTAGTGCCACAAACGTAACAATTTCAAATTACCTAAGAAATACGTTTATTTTAACCAGATGGCCGTCTTGCCCCATACGAGTGGCACTCTTGCTCCAGGGGCCAAAAAGCAACGTCTTTTTAGACTCTTTTTAAAACGCTTCAAAAACAGTTTTGTTTGCAAAAAGATTAAATAAATAAATGAGTCACGAAAAGATGTAAAATGGTTATAAGATTTAAATCGGCTTTTGATAAACACGTTTTAGTGAGTTATAACATAAAATGCTTAAGGTGACACACTTGCCCCAAATTCCGCTACCGCTATCTTTGTAGATGAAATAGTACCTCTACCTATATAAATGTAATTGTACGCGACGTTTTTTATCTCCATAACAATATAGTTTATAGATAATGACCATTAGACCAGCACATACAAAAACGGGAGAAATTAGATTTTTTTACATAAACGAACGAATATCACAAACAAAAAACGGAAATGTCTCGTTAAATATGTAACGTCTGGTCAGCCTAATTGTGGCCATTTTCAATGACAATAAATTATCTCGGATCAGTTGCTTTATGTGAATTTACTCCACGTTTCCTGTTTCACACAATCGTTATGTTTACAAACATTCTCTACTCCGGTTTTGTTCAAGTAGAAAAGTGAAAAAGCCTCTGTTTATGCGTTTCTCCCATTTCGTATGCCTCATTCCAAAGAAAAGATTTACTGTACCGCAGGTCAGTAAGTAGATTCATTTGCTGCTACTCTTCGATTGCTGCCGGAAGCACATGGAAAACTTCAATCATCTCCACTGGGTGCACCTATACTGCACGGCAGAGCACATTAATATGTGCCCACTTCACCAGACGGAACTAATTCGTTGCACGCTTTTTCAATTGAACAGTTCCTTAACAGTCCCTACCAACAATCCTTTCTGTTCCCGCACGCACAGGAATGTATGCAACGACACTTGGGTTTCCCCTTCGCTTTAAAGGCAATCCCACCCCACCTCACCAGCACTCGGTTCGCGGCGGTTCCGAAGATGAAGATTTTCGTTATGAATAATCATCATAGACACACTGTAAACAATAAACACAATCCCGTCATTATCGGAGTCTAATCATCGCCCTACCGACCCGAATATGTGTGCCTATATTACCCATCGCATACACACACAAAATGGGAGAGCAATGGTGAAGCACGCCTCATGACCTTCGCTTTGCGCAAGCGAGCGTGAGGCGCGGCACGTGAACGCTTCTGGCGGGATATCCGTACGCACGCCTGCCGATGCCACCGTTCGGCAATAAAGAATTATAATCCCCACACTGAAGGACGGATTATAAATGCCATAACAATAAGTTAGACGCTTAGCCATGCAAGGGGGACGCTGCAACACTGTGCCCTGTTTCTGTACGTCCTAGTCCGCTGCTAGTATGGGATGCATTAAAGGGGTAGTCGATGGAAAGAAGGCATCAGTCCGATGGGATCGCTATCATCTGCACTGGAATGGTTTCAGTTGGGAATCTGCAAAAAGGGTTGTGCCAATTGGGCACCTACCGATCATAAATACAACTACGCTTGATACAATACGGGCATTGGTGTGTACAGTAATGGACCCTTTGTTAGAGCAATTTGAAAATTGAAATTCTATCGGCCGATCGATTGGTTGGTTCGCTGAATGGCATCGAACAACGAACTTTCTGACCGCATTTCGGCACAGTATGAGGGTTTTTTGTTGTTGCTGCGGTGGTGTAACAATCGTCCACCTATCCCTATCGGGACCGATAAAATGGTCGCAAATTATGGCAAACGTTTGCTGTAAACTTAAATTGATTAGAATCGGTAGTTGAAACACTGGCAATATTTAATGGTGAATTATTTGATGGTGAGCAGGGAACGACGAACATGTACGATAGTAATGAGCTACAGTATGAAACAATTGCTATTTGTATGTGTTTCGTTTTATCTTAAAATAATTGTTGGAAAACAATTGATTGAATTTTACGATTTATATAATTTTTTTAAACTCCGTTAATGAAAAAATTAGCGTCACAAATATAATGTTTTGTTCTAGTCATTGCGTTGAAGTATATTCTCATTTGTTTTTTTTTAATATTATAAAGTAACCTTATTTATTTTTTTAATTTATTGCTTCAATCTTATTCTATAGTTAGCATTTGGATGTTCTATTCAATTGACACCAATTGGTAGATGACTGGTTTGTTGCAATGTTTCGTTTATATTCCTTTTGTTTTTTTTCGTTTTGCGTTTAAGGTTATCAATTTATTAAACTTTTTTAAGTAACAAATTTCTTCTCTGAAGTATGGTTTATAAACTGTATAAAAGTCTTAATTTTTCGTGTCACTTTTGATTTCATGTATTTATATTACATTATATTTACATCATAGACAGACATTTGCAGACATTATTAACCTTCATAACACAAATGAAAATGGAAATAGAAAAATATCTAGTGGCGTTTAAATAAAAGTAAAAATACACTAAGAGGTAATAGCAAAATAATTAAAATAAAATAAAATAGTTTGCATCAATCAAGAAATAGCAAAATAGAAAAACAAACTACGGAGCTACGCGTAACTATTGAAAAGACAAACTACTCGAGCGATAAATAAGAATAAAGAACTGAACTTCCAAACCTGCAACAGTGGGCAAATTGGTGGGCTTTCCCACCACCTCAAACAATAAAAAAGAACACCCAAACCGACCGCTGGTCATAACTGGCGGTGAATAAATGCAAAGCCCCCGATGGAAAGTGTGCGGCAAAGAAATTTATAGCGCTCTTTTTATGCTCACCGCACGTGCCCCCGTGTGCACTTATGCAGTGGCTGGTGGTGGGTCAGTGTGAAAGCGGGCATAAAAAATTGATAAGAAGATAACAGTCCCGAACCAAACCCATGCCAAGCATCTCGGATTTCATTTGCGACCCGCCTTACTTATTGCAGGAAGACACTACCACACCAGTCCCCCGACTGCGATATGATCCTTTTTTCCTGTTTGGTGTTTGGTGGTGTTGCTGCTCCTACCACCAAGCAAATGAAGATATTGGCCTTAATACTATGTTTTGAAAACTGTGGCATTGTGTGAGGTTTTGCGCTGCGGGGTTGGGGAAGTGAAATCGAATTGATTTTCCATCTTCTTTGTACCATCCTCCCTGACCGGTAGTGTGCTTTTCTGTGTGCTCCTGTGTGTGTCTCCATTGTTGTTGCCCATGGCGACAGATATATTGAATTTCCCAGCAGACCCGGTGGTACCACTTGCAGTATTTTTTTGCTTAGTTCCTTTGCTGGTCACCACATACAAATTGCCCTTTGGGCTTTTCGCGTCGATTGAAGTAGCCTTTTTTCTGCCAGCGATAATCGGGAAACGAAAAAGTAGCGTCCTTTTGTATCGAGGGGTATTTGGGCGCGTGGGATGAAGATGTTGGGTGGATGGACAGCATCTGAAACTGTAAAAATTGGGTTACATATCTATGTTTTTGTCATTGCATTTTGGGTTGTGTGGATGAAGAAATGAAGAATAGCTCTTATTTGCAGTGCGACCATAAGAAAGGAAGTAAAGTTGTCGCCTTTTGAAGGTGTATGTGAAAGCAGCATAATTTCAGACGTAAAAAGTTAAAATGTCATAGAAAAAGGGTTAGTAAAATCGATCATTAGTGAAAAATCGCAAAAATCTCAAAAATAAATGTACTTCAAAAATCTTTCAATTTTCTCACTAGATTCATCATTTGTTTTTCATATAGGATCCCAGTGTCTCCTTCAATATTACTTTTTGGTATTGGTGCAGCCCATAGATGATATCAAAAGAGTAAAATAATAATAATTATAATAAAATAATAATAAAAAAGGCAAGTTAAAGAAAACAAGAATGAAAAACGTTATACATTTGTTAAACAAGATCGAAACACTACGTTTCTAGTCATAAATTGACATATTAGAGTCGTTTTGGCGCATCATACTCTTCATACTAAATTTTCTATAGTTTTTCAACATGTTTCTTCTAACGTTTGCAGTAAAACATGTCATTTGTTCAGCTCGTTGTAGAAAAATAAACTAAGCGAGATCATTTCTTTACATGAACAGCATTTGAAAGGTAATTATTTAAACTTTCTTGCATAAATCTGCAAAAACGAGCTTTTGGATCATGTTTGTCCAGAAAATTTCGATGGAACACAGCTGAGGCATGTTGGACCGGACTAGAATTTCATTCAAATTCAGCCGAAATTCGTTATAAATGGTCGAATTGAATTTTGGAGCCATTGCTTGACGATGCGAAGCCTGTGAACGACGCGGTTTTTGCTTCCTGGTATATTTGTTAATGTTTTCCAGGTACTATTTCACTGTTTGGCGGGTTGCATCGACCTCGCGGACAAGCTAACACAGCGATATAGCCACTTGTCTCTCGGTCATTCATTTTCAGCTTCCTTTGGCACCCCAAGTCGCCAAGGGTCGTCGGCCATTCGTTACCGGGCCTTCTTGCGATGCTCTAATTGTTGTGTAATATTGTGATGTTGTAGATGCCGGAACAGGCTCATATGACGTCCACGAACTGTCGCACGGAGTCCGTTTTAGGCGCTACAGGGTGTAGTTCTTTGATCGCGCACGCTTTTAAACTAAGTTGTCTCACTTTTTTGTCTATAATGATTAGTTTAACTGATAGAGGAGTCAAATTTTGTCCAGGAACTCATAGGTTACTAAGGAAGAAAGTTAAAACATGTTAAGGTGAAGCCATGAAAAATCCCCAAATTTTTGTCTTTTTTTATTTCAAACGTTATGCCGAAAACATTACATGGTTTCGCAAGGTATTTTTGTGTTTTTCCAGAAAATTTTAAGATGATTTTTATAGATTTTTTATTATTGTCATGATTTATTTTAAGCTATCCATAATTTTTTGTATTAATTTTGATGATTTCCATATCATTTCAACAAATCGCAAGACGGACCCAAAAATATTACTACAAATTACTAGAACCAACCAATGAATCGTGGAAAACCCTGCAATGTGCGATTGTTCTTTGTTACTGAACATGACTTAAAGCCTTCAAAAGTATATCACAACTGCCTTTTTTACGTTGTTTTCTCCCTGACAAATATTTGTCACGGTATTCAACTATAGAAAATTACTTATTCGGGTTATATGTATGCTATTATCTAGGCGGGCATGTTGTTGTAACAATTGTAGTTTATAAAGCATTCAGAATGAAGATATCCTGTAACCAAGCATTTAGTACAACCTGTTGTGCCATCCTCTGGGAGCTTGAAACTTTTTAACAAATCACTGCTCGAAATGTATGGAAATAGTTACCTTGTTCCAGAATTTGCTCCTCAAAAACTTTTGAATCTCCTTTCCTTCGAAGTTTTTCAAGAGCCACAGTAACCCAAACCAACAATTGTATCTTGCTTTTCCTTTTTCAAAAAGGTATGCAAAATATTACCACAATCGAACAAAGCTAAATAAGATTAGGTGTGTATTTATTCCTACTTTTGTTCGCTCAATGAAAACCTTCCTTCAGCATCGTTCGTTCCACCTTTGATTTCCATTCTTGTCCCCTGTACAAAAAGGGTGTTGAGGGTGTCGAAAACTGATCTGCGGAAATCGAACAACTCCCTTCGATCGAGACGGATGTCGTCGCAATGTCTTACAAAATCGAATTCTATTAAGTCAGGAGGATTAAAATAAATCACCCAGTTCCGACGTACATGTGTGTTGTTCGGGGGGGAGTATGCAAAAAACGGATCTCATTTTTTATCTCCTGGCCGCGGTGTGCGACAGCAGGACAGGCAGAAGAACCGTCGATGCGTATGAGTATGTAGATTTAATCCGCTGCTCATGTTCATGCTTGGGGTTTCCTATTTTCTAACCGTATCCGAGGGCCCCACTCTGCCCTGGCACTTGTAGAGCGTATCCGACGCATTTGGCCAACCACTCTCTTGTCTAACCGCGCACACAGCCGCACAGAATCGAAGAGAGAGAGTGTGAAAAAAACTTCAATCGTCCTCTTTGTGTTCGGTAGGGATGCGTTTGTTACCGGCTTACTGCCCACCCTGCCGTCCGCATCAGCATCCTCCTAAAACGTTGGAAACAAGCAAAGTAAAATCACAACCTATCATAGCAAGCACTAAGAGCGTCGTGGTGTATGGTTTGGTCCCGTTTTTCCATCTCAATTTTGTATGCCCAATGTTTGTGGTGCACCAAACGGTGGGCCGGGATACGAGGTAAGGTATGCTATAAAAAGGGAATAATAGAGAATAATGTCCATTATTCGAAAACAAATGGCTTCACTGTGTTATTCTGATAACAAAAACATTGTCCGCATCGTCGGAGACGTTTCACTTGGTGCTGTGCTGGGCTTGGGGCTGATGTCCCTCATCCTTTCCAGCCGAAAGGTGTCATCGAGAACGTGTTTGGTTGGGAATGCTGCAACACATTCACACACCAGGCGTACTTGGAACGGTCGGCTTAGAAGGAGACACAAATGGGAATGAGGGACGAGCGAGAGAGAGAGAGTGAGAGCGCGGTTTTGGTTTGAACCTTTTCTGCAAGCTAACATTTATTCAGATTTTATTGCCCTAGGAGGTGTTTGTCTGGAAGGGGAAGGTAAGGAAACAGCACCTTTTGCACAGCACCACCCGACACCGAACACGGTGGAGAAAATGCGCTAATTTGATGACGTACCCATCACGGAGGGACACTCTTGTCTGTTTTTGTACCTTTTCGCGCTTGCTGTGGAAGGATTGGTGTGTGTCTATAGCGTGTACCTTGTAGAATATTGTGCCATGGTCTGGCTGGAGGAAAAACAGGAAGACATCATTGTTATTCAATCAGGAAAACGGTACCGTCTTTTTTCGGAAGGGGTTCGTGGCTTGTGTCCATGATGTGCGTGTAGCGCTCGGACGTCCTCGGAGGCTCGATTGACCGGAAAAAGATGTCGCGAGGAGATCGATGTTGCTTGTACGGCTGTTGTGTAGTTTGGCAAACAGCGCCTAGAGCAGTGGTTGGCAATTTTATTTGAAGTATACGATTGAGAGATGTGTTGTCATATGAGTGAGATTAGCAATACAAAATGTAAGTGAATATAATAATTGATATATTATGAAAACATTGATGATAATGATGTTATGATGATCCTTCGAACAATTTTGATAGTGAAACAGATCAAATTAATGCAATAAATCGTGCTGTAGTGATGCAGAATATTGCATTCATTGTAGGTTTATACTAAAACTTTCTCTTTGTTTCAACATGGCAATGCTTTGGGTCATGAAGAATTATTTTTATAATTAGTAATCATACTGCGGTATACATAATACACCTTAGTTTACTGTACTAAAAGTGTAGCTCGATTCCTGTTTTGTAGGTAACCTGGTATACTAAGTAATATGCTTTGTACTACATGTTTGAGTAGATTTATAGCTCATATTATCACTAGCAGTGCTGGAAAATGTCATGAGTATCACGAGATGTTCACCAACGAAAACATTGAACATATTGAACACATGATGCTCATTGCTGATACTCAATGAAATTGGGTCATGGCATGCCGAACACGACATGCGAGTGCTTGAGTCAAACGCGTCTGACTGACAAGCTGAGCTTAATGCAGGCGCTTAATCATGATTTTTTCTGGCTGTGAACAGTGCTGCCTAATCCCACTGTTTCAGTCACCAACACTCATGATTGAAATGAAGCTCAAATCAGCTCACGTACAAAGATGAGATGATCGTGAGACTGAAACAGTTGGTGGATCAATCACCTGCTGGGTGACATTTTATTTAGCACACAACTCATGGTCACTCACTTAGTCACGACATTTTCTGTCGGTGATAATCACGACATTCTTGGAATACACTTGGTTTGTGGTCCCAAGCACAAAATGAGCATTCTTTCTCTCTCTGTCTGCTTTTATTATCCGTCGGGTCAAACAGAGACACCGACAGAATGTCACGACCAAGTGACTGACCAAGAGTTGGTTGCACAAAATGTGGCGAAGCATGTGATAGTCGCACCAACTGTTATTAAACAGCACTAACTGTTAACTGAAGCTCCCTTTTAATTATCAAAGCAGAGCTCGTGATGCTGACATGATTTTGGATCAGCTAGAATTTGTCATGACTATGTCAGTGACATTTTGTTGAACAGTAAAAAAAAAGTGAAGATAAAGTGACTGACCAAGCGATGGTCGCAAAAATGTCACGAAGCATGTATTGGTCACACCAATCGTTTTCAGTATCACCTCTGGTCATCACAATTGAGTACGTGACGCTTACATGGATTTTGTTCCAGTTAGATATTTTATGACATTGACTGTGACATTTTGCAGCACTTATCACTAGAGCTTGTGAAAGAGGGTAAAAATATCCTTAGTAATTCTTCTTAGTCTTTGGCACAACAAACTGTTGTTGGTCAAGTCATGCCTGTACCTTTAATGGGCTTGGCTTTCAGTGACTCGTTTAGCAGGATATATCGGTCTTACGTCTGGGGGTACGGTCCCTTCAAGGCTTGAACCCATGACGGGCATGTTTTAAAGTCATACGAGTTGACGACCGTATCACGAATCTCGCCCGACCAAATGGGGGGAATTAAGGCCATATAAATATAAGTCAGGAATTGAGATAAACTTCCGCGTATCTAAAATTTCTCCAAGAGGGGCTAGAAAGTAAAGTAAAATGATAATCCATGCCTTCTTTGCATTTTGATTGAGTATAGATTATCAAACTAATGCTCAAGATTGTTAGGAAAAGGTGGCTGATATCATATCAAGAACAGATGGTATCGGTATGATGAATTACGCTTGCAAAAGATAGTGAAAAGATAAATTCAATTGATTTTTCTACGATACACTCATCAAGTTACGAAACATTGGCTAGTTAAAATTTCCCAAAATTGAAATAAAATTATCAAAGAATAATGCAGTTCACCATTTTATCACTCTCCGATGGCTACACAATTTCCGACCACTGATCCAGAAGAATGACCACAGCGCGGCTGTAGAAATGGATTTCACAATTGCTTTATAAAAGATTTCTGCTGAACAGGCTTGGGGGTAGCATCTACGCGCCTTCTTTTCCAATTGAATTCCCCGACAGAGCTACAACGATTCCAGAAGCGAACCAAGGTTGGAGTGCTGTATTCATTGAGTGAGCGCGTGGTGTGTGGGTTTGCTTTTTATGCTTATTTTATTTCTAATTTTATAACGGTTTCAACTGAAGTTTACAATTGATGGAAAATAATTTTTATTTTCCATCATGTCAAAGCAAAACACTCTTGTGGCAATACAGTTTGAATTGCACCATTACTTCATCAGTGTCATAAAATCAAGTAATTACTCAATTCAGATTAGTTGTTTCGAACAAAACATATAAATGTTGTAAATTTAAAGTTGCATTTCATCCATCAATATATACTCTGTAGTTTACGAATTTCAAAGAAAATGTTTGAGTTCATTGATAACAAAGAGTCATTATCGTGTTTACAAGTTTGATAATTTCACAAAAGCATTTGAAAGTTATGTGGAACCACGTTTGAATTATATCGTACTCGTTGGTTTCGAATGCATTCTAAAACAATCTAAGATAATTTAGCGACATCTAGCTTTTAAAATAATTTAAAAAACGCTCTCTGTCGGATAGAAATTGTACTAGCGTAATATGTACAGGGGTGTTAACCAAATTGATTCATGTGTCTCGTCATATCCCTCTTCATGAATTAAATTTGTTTGATTTGTTATGTTGAGTCATATATAACGTAAATTTGCGACAAAATAGGATATGTTGTGATTAAACTACTTGTATTTCAATATTTTTGCCTAAAAAGAGCTAACACCATTCGAAAAGAGCCAAGCGTTACTTTCGCTGCGAGACAGAAACGTTACACGACCCTATATTGCATACAACCAGGCGTAACTGATATTCTAACGCATGTGTAACGTTCTAGCAGGTTTGATTCTTCACGAATAGAGGGCGCTCTTAACATTTCGTTAAATTTGAATTGAAATTGAGCGGTCCGACACATTCGCATTCATAAATTCTACCGGTTTGTTACTTTCTTTTTCATTTCATACCAATGGAAGCAATAGGAAGCAATAGGACATATTTCTAATATCTTCAAACAATCATGGATAAATCTCACACGAAAAATTCTTTCTTTTGAACAATAATATTCAACCAGCCACGCGTTTGTAATTTGTTCCGAAATGTTTTCGCATGTTTTTATTCAACTGTAACTTAATTATTTGTTTTTTTCTTTCTTATGAAGTATTATCGTTTCTAAAATTATCATTAATTATGTTGCATTTTCGTTTGATCGATCATATTCTGCTGTTTGTTTTTTATTCTTCCTTCTGTTCAATCGTATATCCCTTACATTTACCGCCAAGCCTCTCACGCGTTCCATACCATATCGTACGAGTATGTTCTTACGTTTGCCTCATTTTCTTCCTGTTATGTTGCATTATTTAAGCTATTGATTAATGTGTTTTGTTTGTGATTTTATAAGACCATTCTTGTCTTTCGTTCCTATCGGTCTGTCTGTCTTGCAATAGCATTTTTTTCATCCTACCGTTCTGAACTCGTTTATTAAGATTGAATTGTTCCCCCAATGGAACAGAGAGAAAGAGAGATAATACTTTGATTATTTTCGTTTTAAAATGTTTCGCGGACCAGCCATGGTCTTGACTACAATTTGTCTATTTTGTTGTTTTTTTTTACTATTTAGAAGACTCGTTTTGAAGCCTCTGGAAAAAAACCCTTTATTGCACAACTTGTATGAGAATAAATAAAACAAACAAATCTTTGAGCATTTGTTTCCCTTCTCTTGATGCATCATCCGAGCGATTTCGTATACTTCTGTGGGGTTCTGCGACCAATGTCAACCATTATTTTAATAGTCTCGATCAACCATTAGCTCGGAGTTGGGTCAAAAGATGACGGTCAGTGGTCGTCGATATTCGCCAGCAGCACCTCCACCACCGCCAGAACCACTATTGCCTCCACCGCCACCACTAGAACCACCACCACCACTGCTACCATTCGCAGCCGCTTGACTAGCGGCCATTGCTGCGGCCGAATACTGATACAATCCACTGGCAGTAGCAGCAGAAGCACCACCACCGACACCCAACAGTCCCACCCCGTAGCTATGACTGTGCAGCGGCGAACCCTCCAGGGGTTCCACGATCTGAGGCTTAATGTCGGGCGTGACGTCACCCAGCTGGGGCGTTGATTCTCGCTCGTCTAGCCCCCCAGAAGCGGCACCATTCTGGAGCTGATGCTGATGATGCAGTGGATGGTGTAGATGATGCGGTGACTGTTGAAGCTGATGCTGTTGATGCTGTTGATGCTGTTGGTGTTGTTGTTGTTGTTGCTGCTGCTGGTGTTGTTGTTGCTGCTGCTGTTGGCTACTGCTACCGCTGCTTGTGCTACTGCTGCTTCCGAGCTGTTGCTGCTGTTGCTGCGCAGTGGTGCCGTAGATTTTGGAAATGTCAAACGCGTAGTTTGCTGCGGCCTGGGCCCGATCCTGGTACATCTTGGAGTCGAAATATGCCTTCGTCAGGACGGAGGTAGGATCGAGATAGGCGCTGTACGGGTTGGTCTGCGATTTGGCCGTATCGTAGAGGGCACCGGCAGCGGCCGTGTTGAGGTACGCGCTACGGTCGAGCGCAAACTTCGACACGTCCATCTGGGAAGAGATCGATGACTGGGGATGGAGTAGAACAAAAGGAAAGCGAGATAGTTAGTAAAAAACATATTGCGTGGAGAGATTACAAGAAAATTTAGTTTTATTGGCATTATATGCTATATGAGTCTTTCTTTTTATCTTCATCCCATGATAGTCTATAAAGAGGTAAAGCTCAACGATTTTGGATTTAAACATCATCTCGCTCGTGATCCGCTTTACAATATCAAGCTACAATGGTCCGTTCTATAAAAAACAGCCCGATCTTTATATTGCTCTCACTTCCGGCAGCAGCGACCATCTTCATACTGCTTTGAAGAGATGTTTAACGCACAAAAACAGGGTACCATGAAAACAGTTTCGCTTAATCCATACTACGCGGATGAGCCAATCCATGTGTTGGAATGCAAATGCTTTAAGAACTGATAGCCCTGGCTGTAAAGCAGTAAAGCGCAAGTGAAGGATTTGTGTATCGATCTTTGAGAGCAGAGTGTCCCTATCGTAGCTTGATGAGTTCAATAAATTCATAAACCAATAAAGCGGGATTATTGTGAGATCTGTTCAGTGCCCAGAAGTCAGTGATCAATGTTTCTACAAGCTTTAGAGTATTGTTCTAAAACTTATCATCATTGGACTGTTTTCCACAATACGTCCAGAATTCTATATGCGCTTTCCCGATACAATCAAAAGCGTGTTCTTTCGCTTCCATAAAAAAACACGGCAAAAAATCTGCATCAAACCTGGAGCGAAATGAAAAATTCGATAATCCCCGAAAACAAGAAGCTAAAATATGATACCCGCCAGTATGTAGCTTCCTGGCATTGCCCCAAGGAAGACGGGTGACGGTGGCATTCGATCGCTGCTGTTCGCCACATGCCACACTGTTGGTGTCGAGATCGGTACGACTCGGATATTCACGCCAACTGGAAGCGACATGGAGAGAAGAGGATATTGCAAAAAGAAGCGGACGCCCCCTCCATGTGTGCTGTGCTGTTATAATATTCAAATTAGTGTGCCGTCTTTGGAACGGAGATTCTGCAGAAAGCAGAAAGAGAGAGAGAGAGAGTGAGCTTGGATAGAGGTGGCTGATGAAGCATGTAAGACATTTACGGCCATGTGCCACCGCGCGCTTGGATTTGGTGTCTTATCTTTAGCGATATCTAAAACGCTTGCCTGTTTAATGACACTAATCCAACATTGCATCATTCACTGGGTGTACAAAGTAGGAGGATTGGATTGGTTGGATTCAAGATGGAATTGGAGGCTCTACCGTTTGGAATTGGTGAATAATCTGGACATCTTTGTGTCTTTCGATCAGCATCTTTAAGTCTTCAAAACTACAAAAAACATATAAACGACAATATAGAACATATGGAAAAAATACAGAAGCTGTAAAAAAAGGCTAGTAGAAAGTAATTTTTAATGGTTAATTGTCATATACCATTAGAATTGTTAATTGTCATTACCATAACAACTAACAATTTTGTATATAATAATCAGTTACAGCCTGCTGAAGGCCACAAAATCAAAAGAATCATAAACAAAGACTTTGGACCCAAGAACTCCAATAAAATTCGAACCTTCTTCGCTGCGATCAAGTTGATTAGACATCAAATTTGTCTGCAGTTGCGAGAGACGATAGAGATGTCATAGACACGCTCCTTGCAAAACCTTACCCACTTCCCACGCCGTCCAGTGTCACCATAGTGACGCATTGCGAAGGTCGCTCGAAAACTGCAACCGAAGTGCATTTGCATTAGTGTGATGATACTCACTGATGTGCGAAACAGATGACGACTCTTGTTAATGCAAAGTCGACAAAAGGAGGAGAGGGCAAAACAAGACAACAGCAGGCTGACGGAGGAAGTGTATGAGAGGTGAGCGGAGGTTTATGAATTTAAATAACAAGAA
Source organism: Anopheles arabiensis (assembly GCF_016920715.1). Classification (NCBI taxonomy): domain Eukaryota; kingdom Metazoa; phylum Arthropoda; class Insecta; order Diptera; family Culicidae; genus Anopheles; species Anopheles arabiensis. The sequence continues at coordinate 67,448,989 of NC_053518.1, read as the reverse complement.
AATAATAAATAACTTCAAATAAATAACCAGTAATGAATGCGCCGTTATTGTTGCTCCTTGGTGGTGTTTCTTTTTTCCCTTCCCTTTCTTTTGCCTCCCACCCAGTGGCGGGCAGGCGTCTTGGCAACCCCTCAAAAGCACCGCCTTTAAGGTAATGTGTATGTGTGCTTATTCCGTTCTTCTGTGTCGCGATGTATTCTTTTTCTTTCTTTTTTTCAACACCTTGCTGCCACATTCGCGAACGTGATCGAGCGTGAACGAGACGCTCGTTAAGCGACCATTGTTTGAGTGTCATCTTTTGTCAGTGTATTCTTTCATTTGAGCTCATTTCTTAAAGGCTCCTTTTGTTGCCGCTGCTGCTTTTGCGCTTTTCATTTTGTCTCTCTTTTCTTTTGCAATCGTTTTGCATTGAGTATGTGTTTTTGAGTTGTTTTTCAATGAGTTTTATGTTTGTTGATTTGTTTATAGAATTTCGTTGTTTTTCTTAACTAAATGATGTTTCTGATTTTTGTATAAATAAGCTTTTTGTTTACATGCGAGTGTCATGATTTTACAGTATTACTTTCTAACAGATAACTTACATATTCAACAAAGAAACGCCAGCAAAAAATGAACTTAATTAACTGTTGAATTTGATAATTTTTCATAGTGTTTATAAGACTGAACGAATGCAGTCCATGTAGCAAATAACTCCATTTAATTTGCATGACCGATCAATTGCAACAATAATCACATTCTTTTCTCCGGCTTTTGCTCTCCATTCATACAATTTTCTTTTAACTCACTGCTTCCTTTCAAGGGCAACTGAAGCCCACGGAATTCCTTGCGAAATGTTGCAAAAACTATTGCAAACCCTCCCCTCTCTTTTGTTAGCACCACAAGCTAATGGACAATAATTAGACGGTTTATGGGGCGTTTTAAGGGCGTAAGGTCAGCTTCCGGTGTGCGTTTGCATTGTTGCGTTTTGTCTTGCCATTTGCAAATATCCCTCCAGCGACTGTGTTCGTGAAAGTGCAAACACTTACACACACCCATTCAAGCCGCTTGACTTCTTTGCGTTGTGCAAAAGGAGCCAAAACGTACGTCTTGATTATGTTGTTGGGTGAGCCTGCACCCTAAAATGCTACCGTGTCAGCACATTCCCATGCAAGTCCTCGAGGTGGCGTGCCAAACAAATGGCAGCTGGCGTTTTGTTTTGCGATTTTCTCACTGAGCCGGGAAGCGCGTCTTGAGCGCTCGTGTGTAAGAGCGAGTCAGATGTCCTTGGGGCAAAAGGCTGAGACTATAATTTGCTTGTAGTGCGAAGGGAATATTTTTGTTACATTAAAAACACCTTATCTGGGTTCCATTTTCATGGTGCTGCAGCAGACCCGTAATCAAATCAAAACAAACTCCAGTTCTTATGGACAGCTCGGGTGACAAAAGGCATTTGCCTCGGGTTGTTAGTGTTGTGTTGTGGTTGTAGCCGTGTCTTTGTTTAGCTTTTGAGAATTTTCGTGCAAGAGGGGAAGCTATTCTTGGGTTCCGTGTTGGAAGAAATTGAAAAGTTTGGTGGGATGTTTTCTCAATCGTAAGAACGTATCTATAGAACGAATAGAACGTATCTATCTAGATTCTTCCTAGGTTCTTGTGTAAACTAAGTTATCAGAGTTTATACCAATAAAGCCTATACCTACGGCATAAATCGGAGAAACTAAATAAGAAACAGCTTCTTCTGCGAATACTATTATCAACTTTAATTCATAGAAAGGTCCTGACTAGTCATGGGTAAAGTTGGCAAAAATCCGAAATCGACTCCGATCCAACTCCTATAATTCCAGAACCGACCCCAGAACGTAGGATCGCCTAGCAAAATCCGGAGTCACCCGGAATCGCACGGAATCGTCCGGAGTCGTTCGGAGTCGGAGTAATCATGAGTCTTTCGGAGTCGCCTGAAGTCGTCCGAAGTCGTCCGGTATCCGGTGGGGTCGGAGGCGACCTACGAAACAAAGCCCTGTATACGAAGTACACGCGCAAAGTGAAAGACAAAAAAACACAACGAATTGAAATGCCTGATCACAAGCACATTGCACCGGATGGCTCCTGTTAACTTCGACCGACTCCGATTCCGGTCGACTTCGATAGAATCTGGACGACTCCGAATGAGTCTCACTACGGTTGACTCCGGTCGACTCTGGACGACTATGTACGACTCCGAATGACTCCGAACGACTCTGAACGACTCCGTGCGACTCCGGACGACTCCGGAAGACTCCGGACGATTACGTACGATTACGTACGGCTCCGAATGACTCCGAACGACTCCGAACGACTCCGTGCGACTCCGGAAGACGTCGCGGACGACTTCGAAAGTCTCCGGACGACTCCGGACGACTCCGGACGACTTCGAACGACTCCGAGCAACTCCGGCCAACTCCGACTCCGAGCGGAACTAGTGGTTCGGATTTTGCAAGAGTCGGAATTGGACTAACAATAGCTGGAAAATGCATCGGATGAATCTTAAAAAAAAGTTTTAACATACCAGAAGCTTTATATATGTAAAATACTCAATTTTGGCATTTCAACAAGTTCTTATTCTTAAATAGAGATTCAGGACCTGGTTGGTCCTAAAATGCAACACATTAGCCTGGTCTTTCTTGATCTTTCTGATATCATTGATCATTCTGATATCAATATTATACCTAAAGTCCATGTTTCAATCTATCTAATATCATTTCCTTCGAGTTCATCAACGAAGTTGACATAGATTTGAAGATTTATGTGTATATATGTGTTATAACGTTATTTTGAAGCATTAATTTTTCAGTTAAACAAGAGTTTATATAAATACTTAAACATAATCTTCAGAATCGTTTGTGGCTATGTTTCAACCTATTATATTTATTGCCATGTATCAACGTATTTTATGAGGTATAGACCATTCAAGAATTGGTGGATATCAAACTTTGGGACATGATACAATATAAAACCGTTAAAAGAATTAAGTCATTGAGTAATTCGATACGATTATTCTGGTGTAAGACACAAGGTAGCAAAAACAACACACTAAGAGAATAAGCTTCCATAAGCCACCGCAACATCAGCTATAGAAAGACATCCCCCCGAACAACCTCAAATAGTAATCTTCCCCAGTTGAAGGCCACAAAGATTTAGGCTGCCCGTGTGCGATCCGACCCCCAAGTAATGATACAGTAGGAAGAGCAACGTGTTAAAAACATAATTATATCTTGCACCCTCGGTGCCAAACCCCAGCACCAGTGCCAGCTAACGATGGCGGCGCTATCGCTACCGCTGTCGAACCTGTCTCGGTTGCCGGTTGTGCAGGTTGAATAAATGGGCACAGATTGTTGAAACATTATCGCAGCCCGCAATGATGCGCTCGTCCCGTTTGGTGGGGTAATTATTGGGGGTGAATCGAAACAAGGCCCCTTGGAACCCGGGGCCTGAGAAAGATTCCAACCACACAAAAACACACACACACACGCGGACGATTGGCGCAAACAAGGTGATGATGAATTTTGTAATGGTATATTATTAAAAGAAATGATGCGATAAATACAATATTTTCAATTTCTCTTCAACACGTTTGTGTGTGCCTTCACCGGGGGGAAGGGTTTCTCATAATTGTATCTATCCAACCGTGGGATGCGCGGGGGATGGGCTTTTTGTACTTTCAAGTACCCACCACCATGAGTTTGTATGTTTGTTTAGGATTTCACGGCTATTGTTCTGCTGACGTTCGCTGGTGCTGCTGCTGGTGCTGGGAATGACGAGCGGAAAATTCTATCCCGATTTCGTATCCCGATTCGCGGTCGCTCGGTCTCCTCTTATCATCGCGCCGTACAATCGCGATTGTACGTATCGATTTATTTAGCTACCATTGGAAACTAGCTCAACGCGCTGAAAGTTCAACGAGTTTAAAGACAGCCTTTTGTGGTTCTCCGGGTCCTTCCACTGCACTTGTATAGCAATTTAAACTGCAGGCAGCCCAGTCAGCAGCCAGTCAATCAATTGCCGCAATTGCCTTGTTGACATTGTTGAACCACTGCACTGCTGGTGGTGGCATGTTATTTCTGCAGCAATGCTCGCGATTGGCTTGGAAAATGATAGCTTATGTATGCTGTGGGAGCTTTCTTTCTTTTTTCGTTTGCCTGTTGCACTTGACCAGTTCAAAGCGTTACCCGGTTAAAGGCAGGGTTTAGATTGATGCAAAGACAAGGAAATGGTTTGACGCTGTATTAGTATATAAATGTAAAAATTATAAAATGATTGTTTCACTTGAATATAATACGAAAAACTGGTAAAAGTTATATTGATATTCTCACTTTTAGTGTAATGTATTGTTTTACCCTAGTGGTCGTCATATTTTGCGACCGAAAATGATCATTTTCTTTCAAAATGCTTGTATAGCTCCACTTGAAGAATGAAATAAATAAGGTAAGACTAAAATTGTATAAAAGCTTTATAAAAATATCAAGTGGAAAGAGCCACTTGTGCCAAAAAAAAAAATATTTACAATGAATAATACCATCAAAGAAACTTATATCTACTCTTTCAACTTGTTTTCAATAATCCTTTCCAATTTTTAATTTTTTATTTGAATTATGTCTCCATTCATCTGTCCTTTTCCCCAATCTCGACTAACGATTCATGATAAAAATAATAAATAAATTTAAATTTAAAATTCAATTTCCACTTTCCCATTTTCTGTAACTCCCGCGACGCGACACCCGAACTAGAAAGCGCACAGTTCACCCTCTCCCATAAGCGAACACAATCACAAATAACGATTGCTTTCCCCCCCGGCAATGGTGCAGTGTCGTCAAATCGAGTTGCAACAATCACCTTTCACACAGTCATCTAAACAAACAAACCTAGTATTATGGTTTTTTTGTCCCTACAAAGAAAATAAAAACCATCCACCACTTCAACGCGAGAGGGCAGAAAGAAAATCATCCCTGGCGTATTTGAGAACCGTTTCGGTAATGTCCCGCTCTTACAAGGGTGTGTGTGTATATGACATCATCATCCGTTTAGAGTCCACGCTAAGGTTAGGCGCTCCTTTCCCTTGAGGCGCCCATCCAAAGGGGTGTATGCTTGCGCGCTTCTATGTACGTAATAATTACACCAAACCTCGACACCAAAGCACTCCGTAATTGTACGCAAATGGTGCGGTGTAGTGTTTGCGTTTGCGTGCTAACAATGGATTGTTTAGATTTTGACAACGACACCCACCCCACAATTTCAAAGCGGAGAGAGGGAATCATTCGGTTGGGTGCCCCTTTAAAAAATGAGGAGGAACAAAACGACACTTTTGTTGATATTTCAAATCAATGGCGGTATAGTTGTTAAGCCGCGCACCGATCTGCCATTGGAGCTTGGAGTGTTTGCTTTCGCCTGCAATATGCGTTTATTTTTTCATACTGTGCCCTTTATAAAAAATAAACTCAAGTGCCAGAATGTGAGTGTGCCGTGAGAAACAAAACTAGGAAACGGAACCCGCTATTGTTGTTTTTAGCAATTTTCCGCATTGTCCAAACACACGCACCTACCATGCGCGGTAGCAGATTCTCTCAAATTCATGGGAAAATTGTTGATTTTAGTTGATTGCAGCAGCTCGTTGCTTTCTCGGCCCTAGAACGGCCCAGAAGCTACGATTAATCCAGCGCATCGAGCGAGTGCAAATCATCCTAATCATGGCTCATGGCTTTTCCCAGCCCAACCAAACGGCTGCGTTGGCTCCTTCTCATCGAGTGAGAAATTGGATCAATTTCAATGACCCTCACCCTCCCCCCACCCCCACTCGCTCAGTCACAAGAAATCGATTTTCACTCGTTAGATGAAGATGTTAGCGGTTCGAACGAGACGAAACGGCCGAGAGAAAATCGAACGGTCCGCAGCGAATGTGGTGGAAAATTCGATCCTCGGAATCGATTCGACCTTCCAATGAATGAAGCGCGCTGGATTTGGCTGCTGGAATGCTTCGGAGGGCTCGTTCGAACCGTTTCGCTAATGAGAAGTTTGAACGTCTTGATTCCCAGAAGGAGCAAACATGCCGATGACGATGCAGATGGATTCGGTGGGTTTCCAGGGCAGGTTTAGGAGAGGAGAGAAGAAAGGTTAAATGTGGGTAAATCGGTAGCTGTAAACCAAAATCAGGTGTTGCGGTGGCGATGTATTGTCCGACGATCGGAATGTCGTGAGAAGATTTTGTGTTTTCGTATCCGAATGTTGTCCATGAACCCGTGAATTTATTTCTTCGATTTTTAGAGTAATCTATTTTCTCTAAATGAAATGAATCTATTTTTTATCTAGGCAGTTTGTAACAGATACTCTTTGGTGTCTGCATATTGCTCCAACAAAATAACTTTCATACAGGATTGATTCATGCATTTGCGAACCCTCCAAATTAAACGAATTAAAGAAGTTCTTCAATAAAATGGACTTTAATGCTAACAATGTACAGTTTAAGTGACAGAGGTAATTCATAGTGAGTCTGAACATGACTTTTATGTTTAAAATAAGTATCACGTGCTCTTGGTTTGGTATTTTTGGGCACTTTTCATTATTTCAAATCATCAAATAATCATAAAAACTTGTCAAGTTTTTGAAGTAACATCAATAAGTTGAGTAAGGATTGAGCTTCTATTATTTGAATTAAACATACATTTCTTTGAAAATTAAAAAAAAACTCTTCTACCTACATCTTCAAGCTTAATGCTTGATAGAACTGAAAGAACCTCTATTACTACTCAATCTTAAATGAAATGTTTGAAGTAGTTCAATGTAACAGTGCAAAACTCATGCATCTTGTTATTGCTTACAGTCATATCTTAATGCTCAACTATATACATTAAAACTCTTTTTACATCACTGACAGAAATGCTAACAACTTAATACCCAATCTCAAACCTCCTGAACCGTATTAAACTATCATGACAGATTGCTGTACGATCGGTGTGTAATTGTTCACACCAACCTTCCCAATCAAAATCCGTAACCGTGGGCAGAGGTGATACAAACAACCAATCCAATCAATCAAAAGCCGCCCCTTTAAATGCACCGTTTAATCACAAATCTGACCCGCTTAAAACAATCATCCCAATCGCCGTTTAACGCCGTTTACCGAGCGCGGGCAAGACGTGATTTTGTGCGTTTTGTGCGGTGCTACCGTACGCATCTACTACCAGCAGAAGGAAGGAAGCAAGAAAGGTACCGCAGAAGAAGAGCGCTGATGTGGCGCAACGTGCCCGGTCATGGTCCGCGCGATCATCCGGTGATCGGTGTAGGCCGGAAAAAAATCGATCGAAATAAATGAAAAAATAACTACGCCAGCCCCGGACAGCAGATAATTCCTATAATTTAATCGGCCATCGGTAGAAACTGTCGAATTATCACTTAAGCCTGCGCACTCGCGGAGGATCCCGACATGGTGTTGGAGTGGTGTGTATCGAAACAAAACCACAAGAAAACAAGGGTAAAAGCTCCTCCCGATCAATTCTACACTCTGGCGAAGGAGGATGGAACCTTAACCACCACAGCACCAGTGCGATCAACCACCACTAGCGATCGGGGAAAACAAGCGCGTGAAAGCGTTACAACAACTGCGCGAAAGACGGTGTAAAGACAGTCAGGCAACAGAGAGCAGAAGGCAAAGGAAAAACAGTTACGTGCTGGATGTGCTACGGAAGGGCCGAAAACCACTAAAGTGTTAAATCATCAAATTAATCTTGTAATCATTTTAAAACCACAGCCGTTATGCTTTCCCATCCCAACATCTCTTTCTCCCTGTGCAATGGCTCCTACAAGCTCGGTTCCGAAATGGGGATTCGCCTCGTATAGACAACTTCATCAACACGGACCACATGTCACGGGCAGAAGGGTATCATTGAGGGTTTCGAAACCCCGTTTACGGTGTGTTAAACATTTATCTACGTTCCTACTAGAGAAATAGAACGAGAGAAAGGCACGAAAAAAGGGTAAGAAAGATTGCGTAGAATGATGGAACTACTTCAACACGTAAAACTGGTGCAAAAGCTCCGGGAAAGGAGAGACAGTAGAAGAGCCGGAGCAACACTCCCCTATGAAGAGGCGTTCGGGGAAGCTGCCGAAGAAGAAATCTTAATCATAATCGGCTCCAATTATAGATGATTTCACAGTCAAAACGATTCTATCAGCAGTGGTCTTGTGTTCCCTTTTTTGCCTCCGGGTTTTTTTAGCGTTTGCTTCTGTTGAAGCTCTTCCTTCAGACCATCTGCTGTTTGAGGTTGTGGGGATTTCTGGTTGAAAGGATAGGAAGCATGTTTTTTGTATTGGTGATGTTGTCTACTACTCAGAAAGAATTAAACTGTTTCTTCACACAATGTCACTTCCAGCTTCCCAACTTCCCAAAGCGTCCGCAATTAACTTAATTAACTTCTTCCAGACACTCCTTCCCCACAGCTGACACTCTGCCGTTACCAGCAGCAGCGTTACCATCAGAGTCGCCCACTACGAAATCACATCCATTTCCTGTCACACAAGAAGGATGGCACACAGCGAGAATGAGCGAACGGAGCCATCACCATGACAAACAACTAATCATGTGAGTGACAAATTTCTCAATCAAGGTGCTACCGGTGTGTGTATGTGTGTGTATGTGTGTGCCCGGCCTACTTGACTAAAACCTAACGTTGAATGACGCGAAGAGCATTAAACGACCCGGGAGCGCTAGATCTCCCAGACTCTGACGATTTCAACGACTTGTGTTGTGTGCAGTATCTCTTCTGCTGGAGATGCTGTTGCAATAGTTGTGTGTGTGTTGCTGGGAAGTGGAAGAGATTCCTCCACGACAACAGATGCCAACAACAGGTAATAACGATTCAATTTCCCAGGACAGGAGTGCCACACTTGAGCAAAACACACGCGATTGAAGACGACACTCGATCGAAGCCGTAACAATGTTTTACCTCAAGTGGATGGTTCTGTGCAATAGGATTTAATGTATCTAATTTAGAGGTATTCAATTTTGGGGCGAGAATTTGAAGCTTCGCGGTCTTCTCGGAAGGATACAGGAAGTGGGTAAAGCATTACTAACTTCATTTTAAACAACTCCAATTTAGTTAAGCGCCATGCAATCCAATGTTCCATTGCTATTGTTTTTCCGTCTCTTGTGATCGCTCGCTCAATCGCTGATGTACCTTCCGTAAAATCCCGCTTTACTCCACTATAATTGAAACTCACCTGTGTCGTGGGTGGACTGGCCTGTGATAAATGGCTTCCTAAATGGTAGGGTGCGCCCGGTGCAAAGTAACTCGGCGTAATACCTACGGAAACACACATCGGGCTTTAGTGAATCGAAATGTTGCAAACAACCGTGCTTTCTTACCAGCTCGCAGTGCATCGACGGGCACCGATGGGTACGTCATCGGGTACGGGTAACCATCGCGCCGGATTGGTTTTGGCTTCCGGCGCGGCCGATACTTGTAGTCCGGGTGTTCTTTCATGTGCATCGCGCGCAACCGTTTCGCCTCGTCGATGAACGGTCGCTTTTCGTCCTCGGTTAGCAGCTTCCATTCGGCACCTGTGCGGGAAGATTGCAAAGAAGGCACCGTCATGAGTGATGGTTTTCTCATCAGGGGTTGTCCCGTGGTACAGTCATCAACTCGAACGACTCAATAACATGTCCGTCATGCGTTCAAGTCTAGGATGGAGTATCCCCCCGTAGCAAGGATTGACTATCCGGCTTCATGGTAATGAATTAAGTCTCGAAAGCCTGTATAGGCCGGCATGTCCGCGAAATAGAAGAAGATACATCAAATATTTGGATAAGTAGTACATCATTCGAGTGACAACTTTATTATGGATCGGTTGAAGACGTAACCAATACGCAACTTCAATGTATTTATGGACGATCATGTGTACGTGTTGCGATTCACAGTGATATCCAAATAAAATAAAATAAAATAAAATAAAACATTCTGAAATAGTGTTTAGGGGAAATAAAATATGATCACTAACTAAAGTTGAAAGATCAATTATCCTTTTATAAACTTCAGACTTGAACCAAAAACTGCAGAACTATGCGTAGTAGTAGTAGTAGTAGTATACAAGTTTTTATTGATTTGAAATTTGTGTACAGTGTACAATGGGTACTCTTGTAGATTTGTAATGGGTTCGAATTCGTTTTCTTCTCTCATTATTTGAACAGTGTTTAGTGTGTTTTGTGTTTAGGATTGTCGTTGTTGGAAAAATTAGAAGAAAAAAAACCCCGAGCAAATTTTTTTGGCAGAACTATGAACTCTTCTGTTAATATATGAAAATGTACTTCTTTCACGATTGATATTTTAACTTGATGATATGCTCAAACTTTGATTATTCTGATATCTCAGGATCAGAGAGTAACTGACATTTGCTTGTAAATCACGAATTTCCAACAGGTTGTTTAAGAATAATTGTTCTTTTCTAGCTGGTATTGTTCGAAAGTGTTTCATACAAAATGCCAATGTACAGATCATATATAGTTTTGTTGTTAAGTAGTATATTAGGTTAGTGCAACTTGCTGAAGGAAGAGAAAAAAATTATAGAGGTTTTGAGGTTTTCTCTTGTTTTGCAAAAGAATTTTTTAAATAAAAGATCTCTTGCTAACTTGATTTAATGATGTTAGACAAATGTATCACATTTCACTCGCTGAATGGTGTAAGTCTACAAATAATATCTTATTTCGGCCATTTATAGGTTTGTCTTCCCTTGTAATGTCTTTTTATTAAAGCCTGTAAATCAAAAGACGTCAAGTAAACTGTAAACAATAGAAATCCCGTTGTTCAATTGTTCGGATACACTCAGTCAACTTAATCACGTTGTATATTCTGGCTGATAATACGATGCATAAAGCACATATGGTATTGATTTGTACAGAATCGCTACCTGTACCGCAAACAGAAATCAGCCTACAACGGTGTTCATGATGCACTAATGTTTGAATTCGTCTTTTTTCGTTCCTTTGTTGAATACCTACATGGTGTACAACAAAAGGCACTCCGCGCCGTACTACTACGTTACTTCACCCCACCATTCGACCATTGTAATGATATAGATTTGGATTGGAAATCTACCGAAGCATAATAGTTTGAACTTCGATGCCAATCGCACAACCTTTCACACAGCTCACCGGGCTCCGTTTGATTGGTTTCACATTAATTTTGCAAAACCCAATCGCAAATGGCAAAACTCTCGCAATAATGTTGTAAACAGTGAGGACTCCGACAACACACACACAGCAACAAAAAAAAAACCTAAGCAATTTAACCTCACCAGTTTAACCTGCCCGTTTTGTAACAATGCACACCCTACATGTCCCACCATGAATCCCATGAATGTGTGCAAACAGGCCCCGTTGCACTGGGGCGGAAGGGGCCGCCGTTTGGAATTGGTAAACAAATCACAAACCATTGTTTTCGAACCCTCGTGCATTTGGTGCAAAGATGAGAATCATTCCGGAAATTGAACACGAGTGGATAAGGATGTCTCTCGCTCCGTGTGGGATTGCTGGAGGGAGGAGGATAGGCCCGATTACACGTCAGCCTTGCTGCGCACCGGCAAAACTACAAATATTTGCTCACCATCCTTACCAACAATGACGCTGCACCATCCATGCTGCTGGCCGGTCGCCCATCCACCCCTTAGAGGGTGTTGGTTTTACTTTTTTTTCCTTTGTATGTTGGATGGCCAAGCGTTACAATCGTACGGTGATATCGGTGTGTTGATATGGAATCGAGTTTTTATGGAAGTTTGGTTTAACTACTTCAGTCACCTTCGAGTTGGTGAAAACTAGACTTGTTGGTTTGGAAAAACAAAGACACATTTTTACGGTGATATGAATCCTGGTGTGCAACAATGGAATGGTGGGTTGTTGTTTTTAAAAGCCACGAGCGTGTTTTTATTCACAGTTTGATGCATCGTAAAGGGGTTTAATGGTGTAGTTTTTGGTGTGTGATAGTACATACAAGCATTTGTTGATGTAGTTTTGAGAACTAAATTCTCGTCCATACAGGAAAAATACTTTCCGTATAGAATTGCACTTCTAATGCACCCCAAAACGGAGTGTTTTGTGTGCACATTTCGGTGGTATTTTTTGAATGGCAGCAGTAGAATTTTGCTCAACTATCGAAAAGCATCAGGATAGCATTTTATTGGTCCGAGGATTGTTTTATTGGTATTTTATCGGCAGTATGTGAGTCAATAAACTAAGAATAATAATGCAGTTAAGTCATTTCAATCGCCTACAACAAGGCAAGGGGTCTCTGAACTACGTAACGCGGGACTCATGCGGCCCTTGAGATCCCATAATGCGGCCCGCGATGATTTTATAAAGGATAATGTGAATAGTATATTATTTTGACAATTTTCATCAACAAATTTAATTTTTACTAGTTCAAGGCAAAAATCTAGCTTCAAGAAGAGAAAGTTGTAGAATTTTGGAAATATTCACCATGTATTTTCTAGTCAAAGCGAGAGAGCCCTGAATTGAACTGAAAAGTTTGGAGACTCCTGGCCTATAACATAATACAATTGTAGCGCTATTAGTGTAAATAATATCTAAAACCTATATTAACTCCATAAAGCTTCTCTAAATTCTAGTCACTAGTCGTGTCCTTTGATCCATTGAATGTTTATATTTTCTGTCAGGTTTCTAATCATGTCCCAAAATGGACGTGAGGTACACAATTTTGAATTATTTTCTATTGAAAGATAGTTAATAGATATACGTATCCATCACCCATATATCACTATGACAGATCTAATAATGTGGAATTTGAATCTCCGCACAATGGTCTGTATAATAGCGTTTAATTCACTTTTCGGTAACAATTGAACCACCACTGCTAATTCTTTAAAGTCATCTAGTAGAAATAAGTTCAAATGAAAAAAAGTGGGGATTGCAGAGATAAATATATTGAATAGTATTGGCGATAATATACTACCCTGTGGAACTCCCACTATGGGCTTAAAGAAATTTGGTTTAGTATGACCAATATGAACTGAGCTTTTTTATTGCTGAGAAAAGGCCGAATTATTAAGAAAGAGAGAAAGGACCGAAAGATACGTAGGAAAATTATATTGAATTAGTTTATATACCAGGCCGTCATGTCAAAAGGAATCAAACGCTTTTTCAGTGCCCAACAAAACTAGTAGCCCCGTAGATTTTTTTCTATTCCGATTTTCTATAATAATATTTTGAATCTATGTCTATGTCTAACCAAACTGTGACTTTGGGATGATGTTGTTAATGTCTATATGAGAACGTATATTGCGTGCAATAACTTTCTCAAATAGTTTACATATGCAGCTCAGAAGGGATATTGGTCTATAGTTTCCAGGATTAGAGTGATCTTTACCGGGGATGGAATTGCACTAAGCAAAGTAACCTAGTTCAAGACAACCATCGAATATTATTTTGAGGTAGAGTACTGCCTTATTAGAAATCATTTTAATCTCTCTGTTGTTAATTTCGTCACAACCTGATGACTTTTTTATTTTTAAGATTTTTGATTATGTTTATGAGTAATTTTGGTTTTACTAAGTGAGCTGGATGCAGGGAGTGATTTTGGTTTCTTGCGAAAAAATAAATCTATTGTTTTTCGTTACTTTCCTTTCCATTGGACTAATTGTGTTGTAAGTCGACATTTTGTCAAAACTTTCACTTATATTTCGTATGTTAATTCGAATGTTTTGTTTTTTATTGGAACATTGTACTATTTTTGTGAGTATAGATAAACATATATTTGTAAAACAAAACACTCAATTTGACATTGGTGAGCCCTTTCTTTACTGAATAACCGACATTTCATCATGTTGCAAATAACCTACCACAAAATAAACTTCGATCCAATTAAACCCCATTTATTAGGTAATAGCTTATGGTTGCATTACGACTGCAACCACACATTTAAAACCATCCGAACTCAAACACATTCCTAACTCGTTTATCACTAAACCAAGTGCTTAATTATTAAAATCAACAAATAATTCACTGCGTAACGCATACGAACCACTATAGTGGTCATGTGTTCGGTTAGTGAGAGGCAATGGATTTTCAATTTGTGTAATGTTGGGTCAACGTTACAACGCCTGCACAACTCTTTCAAAACAGTACAGTGCGCTCGTTGGGATGGATTTGTGCAGATGATTTGAATGAAATGTTTGTGTCAGTTTGCCGTGGCTTTGCACTATTGTTTGCCAACTGCTGCTGTTGCGGGGTTTGCGGTCTAGTGCAACCAGTCAGTCAGCGAGCGGGCAGACATGATCTCAATTAATTAATACAATCAACCGAATGTTGACTATCCAGATGTGCGTAGATCTGTGCATTTGAATGTGATTTGCTCTCGATTTATTAATGCAAAAGCGAACACAGCCCGTAATGTGTGTTTGCTACATTTCATCCACACTCTGCTGCTGCTGCTACTGCTGCGTGTATCCTCACGCTTAACGTTCAGCAAACTGCCTGCTTCAGCATCCCGGGCGTTGAGCGATGGCAAGCCCGTGCTGGAGCGTTCGGTGTATCCATCCATTCGCAACAGTGTACCCCACCTGGCACACCCCGGGCACACAACAATGGCGAATTTCCACCTGAAAGGAGCACTTTTCAATCACATTCAGGACGCGTGTACCGACGCTACCTTCCGTGCGCTGAATGGGCATGAAATGTGAGTTTTGAACAGCGGAGCAGGGCAGGGGAGGAAGCTGGCATCACGAATCCCGTCACAACCGGATGAAGAAATAATCTCGGATATCCTGATACACTTCCTCTAATTTCCTTCGCTGGAAAGGTATTGTCTTCAGCCATGCTCCGTGTCTTCGAGCCCAATAATGGCGTCTTTCTTGGTACAAAATCCTTCTCCTCCTCGCTGTGTTTTCTAAAAGAGAAGAAACACATACCTTCACTTGTGCTTTGAAACTTGTTTTCACTACGGTGGAGTTTGTGGCACACAAGACGTTTGGAGGAAATGTGTAGGCAAAGAAATGTGTGCTTTTGTGTTTCGGTTGCTTCCCATTACAACAGAGCACAGTACTTCTTCTTTACTTACAGCACAATCGTAAGGATTTTCACAGCATCCCCACGAACAGCCACTCCGCATGTGCAATCCTACACACAAACAGATACACGCTCAATGCTCACTACAATGCTGGCAACACATGTTTCTATCGCTTTTCAAACTAACAGCGGCAAGAAAACTCCGAAAACTCGAACAATAGAGCTCTCTCCCCACCTTCAGCGTCCTGTGCTTTGTGAGGTAAATAACAGACGGGGGAGACGGCTGGGTACGAACGGCACATCGGTCTACTAAACCTGTTCCCAGGGCTGCAGTGTGCAGCGTAGCGGAAGTTTTCCATGCTGAAAATGCACTTCCGCTCGGATGGAAACAATGCCATTTTGCAATCCCGTTGCAAACGACGAGCGCTCACAACAACCAACTCGGTCCAAAAAGGGACCTTTGCAAGCATAGTAGCAGCAATACGACGCCTGTCAAAGCCCGTAGTAGTGGTGGCAGTAATAGTAGTAGTGGTACCGCTTTTACCAGGAAACTGTATGCACCGAAGGGCATTTCTGCAACACAATCCCCATAATACGTGTGCCCATTCGCTGCAAAACGATGCCGTACCAATATGACAATAACGTACTTTCTACGGCTCACAATCCTCAGAGAGAGAGAGAGAGAGAAAAGGAGAGAGAATGGATTGTATGTGCCTGTACACTGGTACAATATGGTTGAATAATGTTTTAAAATTCGAAACAATGTGTGGCACATCCCATGCTGGTCTCCCCTTTTGGCTGTATTGTGTACTCCCCCCCTGCGAAGGGCCCTATTGTGCCGCCATTGCACCACTGCCACGCAAACGCTACAAAAAACGGAAATGTTGTTTATGCAAATGGGGGTGGGGGAGGGGGGTGGCATGGGACGTTCCGTTTTGAGCCGGATTGGCCGGTTCAGGAAGAAATTTCCTCACTGCCCTTTTTGTTTATCACGGAGAGGATGTTTTTATATGCTTTCTTTTCGTGTTTGTGTGCTTTGAATGTCGTTGCGTTGAAAGTGTTCCGTGTCTGGTTTAGCTGTGTGTTTGTTATTAATTGTTTAGGTTTGGTTTATGGGTTTGATTGCGTGAATAGAATGTTGCAATCTTTTGGCACATTGTTTGAAGCTCGTGTATGGCATTATAGTTGAACATTATTGTGTTTTAAACATTCATTATGTCATAAAAATGTAAGACTTAGATTCGAATCGAAGTATAAGTATTGCCAAAGAGCCAAAGACTATGCACAACTAAGCACCACCAACAGCAACTTGATTAGTTTTTCCTGATTATTAAACGAGAATTTATTATGTTTACAAAGTTTCCATAAATTGGGGACAATTAAAAAAGACACAAAACTAAAAAAACACAGAAGAATGCAGAAACAGTATGTGTATGTAAAAAAAACAATCCAAACAAGGAAAAAGCGCAACAAATAAAGGAAAGAAATGAATTAAATAACATTAAACAGAAAATGAATAAATAAAAAAAAGTTGGAAAATATTTCATTAAATTTTTTTTGAAACTGCTGCAAGACTGAATGAAAAAACCACTTTGATAACGCAACATAAAACCCAAATCAGTGAAAAAAACAGGAGCACTTCTGTCCTGGTGTTTTTAATTACAATTCAAGTTTGTGTTTACTTTGTTTAATTCACTGAAACGGTTGAATTGGTTGTCCATTTACTATTTCTAACATTTCAATAATTCCTGGCCTTCAATATTACCACTGAATCGTTGGGCGATAGTCTTCCTCTTCTTCTTCTTCTATTTGGCGTAACGTCCTACGCGGACATGCCAACCTATACAGGCTTTCGAGACTTAATTCATTACCACGAAGCCGGATAGTCTATCCTTGCTTCGGGGGGACGGTTCATTCTAGGATTGAAGCCCATGGGCCATGGTAAGTTCAAGTAAAACTAAAGCTAATTTGTTTATTTTTGCTTTGGAGATTGCTTTGGGGATTTTCTTTTTGCCGTTTTTCATTTTTTAAATAACAATCTGTTAAATTTTGAAGCGTAACAACAGCACTAACGTATGTATTTCAATATTACTTTAAATTTATCTTTAAATGCAAATATTTGCATTTAAAGAACGATTTAGTCTGTCTTTAATTCAGATCTCTTAAAAACATTTTCAATAAATACGAATCGTGGTACCAAATAATAACATCAAAATAAGCTGTACAAAAAGGGTTGAATGGCTTCAAAAACAAGGGAACGAAACGCGTCTGCTTAAGAAGTGTTATTGATTTGTTTGAGCTTGTCCCAACACGAAGCCGTCAATAATAAAAAAGGACGCAATGGATTCCGAAGTGAACTAGCACAAAGCTGTTTAAAGTACCATTCCTTACCATTCCCACAAAGACCTTCCAAACCAAACTTGACAAACAAAGCGCACGGCGACCACCATCGTTCCCATTCGAACGCCGGTACCACTCTACCACGTCATATTGCACGCACTGTTAAGTTTCGCCACGTCATCAAACACCGATTTCCGGTCTGGCCGTGACATGTTGCCAAACAGTGCGGCGGCACCGTTATCCTCGGTGAAGCGCATCCCGAACAAACCCGCGGCACGGCGCTCCCGACGCGTACGGGACACGCGCAAGCAACGAGACGAGATAATAAATTCAAACCCAACTAATCCAAATTATCATATTTCCTTTCGGCGTTGGTGACGGCGTTTCTTTTGCGCCCGGTAGCCGGTGTGCGCAGAGGGGCAAGGCCACGGTCTTGCAGTGTAAAGACGCCCCTATCTGAGGACGACAGCACCGTCACTGCGGCGCCGGCTACCAGCCACGTGACTCAGATTAACCCTCTTCTCAACACATCATTTAATCGAAATCGGTTTTAATTGAATGATAATATAAATTGAATTCACCAAAAACACGTTGAGACACGCGAAAACCCCGCCAATTGTAGAAACAAAACGCCAACGCTGTGTACACACACTGCCGCATTGCTTCGGTTGTCAATCTCTGTGCGCAGGCAAGCGAGCGAAGGAAGCAACATGGTGCTATGAGGCGCATACGATAGGAGATTTCAGGATTTTAAATTTGTAAATTGACCTTCCTTTTAAATAGCAAGTGAGAAAAACACAGGGGGGAAAGCAAAATCTCGTCAACCACAGTGTGTTCCTGCGCTGTTAAACGATGAGATGGAACAACGCGAACATGACATTTGCGGCGTAATGTCACGTGTCGCTGTCACTCCTTCCGGGTGCGCACGGTTCGCGGGTGAGGGTTTTTTTGTTACCGACCGGAAGGTGAGGTAGCATTCGATCTCGGGATTCTCTGCCTCGGCATCCCTCCTTCCTGTGGAGCGTTATGTCGTAGTGAAAAGTGTGCAATTTTCTAAATTGAAGTCAACTCATGTCACTAGGCTAGCTCAGCCAATGGCGGCTGCGAAGGGATTTTGTTCTACGCCGATTTTGGGATAGAAAATGGAAAGTCATGTTTTTTTTTTGTAAAAAAGAACACTACACCAAATCGCTCTAAGTGCATGCAGCCCCGATCGGAGTGGGAGTAATTTCAGTAAGTACTACGAACGGATTCATCAAGTGAGTTCAATTCACTGCCGGTATGTGCAGCAACAGGACGTCCGTTTTGTTGTGCTGGCGGGACAAAGGGCACGCAACAGCCGATGGTTCATATTTGTAAGTTTGCATGGGAAAATAATAATTACTCGAATGGAAGTAGGGCACACACATGAATGGAGATGTTGTAATAATCATTATTCTTGATGATGGATACATCCACTGGCATTCGAATTGTGCAACAGGATGTTGTAAGTGCAAGTAATGTTCATTTGATCCCAATAAATATGATACGATGGTGAAACAAGTATAGAGAAAGATTCTATTTTAAATTGATATTAAATTTCTAGAAAGCTGATCCATGAATAAAATGACACTAGGTTGGTCGAAAACAGCTTAAACAGGTTTAAACTAGATCCCGTGGTTCAGTCAATAGCTCGCACGCCATAAAACCTTGTATGCCATGCGTTCAAGTCCCGTTTTAGCCGATTCACTACGGGATTCATACGAAGGATTGAATATCGATCTTAAATTATTTGCCAAACGAATCGAATTTAATTTATGATAAATGCATATCCAGTATTAGAGTCGTTTAAGCGGACCTCCCATACGTCGCGGGCTAGCCTGCTATAATCTTTTTCAACTAAGTCAATTATGGCTTTCCATGCGACTGGCAGACCCGTAGCGTCCCCTCTCATACCGTATAGTCGAATATTGTATTGATTTGTTAAAATGCACAAAGTGTAAACAAAGTTATTTCTCTTTGTAAATGTCCATACTTTATGTTTAGAATACAACTTTTCGCAAAAATGTAATGCAATTTGCGATAAACAATGAAATGAAATTTTGTGTTTTAAGTTTTAAGCACTTTAATGAGACTAATCGATTATATATTATTGGATTTCTTGTGTTTTTATGTTACTCTCGCTAGAGCTATTCATTTTTTTATTTTACTTCTAGTTTTTTTACTCTCTATCCATCTTTCTCACTCATTTGAACTTGATCTTAAACGTTTTTGCATTTTGATATATTTTACTTCTTTTTTATTTATATTTTTGTATAATTCCTCAACTTTCGTTTTGTTGCTTTGTTATGTTTGTTGTTGTTTGGTTTGTTTTCATATTTTGTTAGAATGTTCAATTTCAAAGCATAAACGATATTTTTGATTCTCAATAACACATTAAATTACGCTTTACGCGAATTACGAGTACAAACAAGGAAATAGTAATCAGAGAACAATGAATAAGAAAAGAAAAGCCGTTAATGACAAAATCCTCTCTGTCTCTCTTTCTCGCTCTCTATTTCTCTCTTTCGCTCTCTCGCTCTCTCTCTTTCTCTCTTATTCCTCAAATCTCAAATATAATCGATACCAGTATTTTATTACAAAAATTGTATGAATTTTAAGTTATTTTGATACTATGGGATCCTATAACAATTCATAACGTTAACCCATATTGCACAACACTTCGAATCTCGAACAGTTTATACCACATGACATGTAATCAAAACCCTTAGATAGTAATCTTGCCTGCCATTCTTTTCCCCTTTTATTATTCAATTTAAGCTTCAACAATCGATGGAAACCTTCAATAGCGCACGACACAATATTCGTTCCTTTCACGGGAAAGTGAGCTGCTAAATCAAAGTTGCGTTACAAAAGGACCTGCCGGACTGCAATGCAGCATGGCGAGTGAGTTAGAAATATCCAAATGTACGAATCGGATTTATTGACACGCGGGAATGTTTTTTGCTCGCCTTTTTGGACCATTTCCTTTTTTGCCTGTTTTTGGCACTGTGTTAGGCAAACATAAATCTTCCGTCGGTTTATTTGCATACGTTTTGGGAGGTAGTTTTTTTTCCTCACTGTTCACTTCTCCAATGTTGTACACTCCATACAACCATGAGCATAAACTGAACATCAGAACAAATATTCCCAGTGAATGGAAATAAATTGTTACTGAAGTTTTGCTAAAGCAACCAAAAGGAGAGTATAAACAGGAATTCCTGTAGCTTTTCATCGTTCGCATTGAAATATCATTCACTACCCTAAAAAAAGTGAAGGTTGGAGGTTTTGAAAAAGTGAAAGGAAATTCAACTGTGGCGAACGCTTCGTCGGGAAAATTCCAAAAAATGAGCCACACGTTACTTTCATTTACGGTTGGTTCAGTAAGCTGGAACTCCGAAAGGCGACAGGACGACAGAGCTCAACGCCACAACGCAAAAGCTGTGTTTTTTTCGATAAGATTTCAATCAAACCACTGTCTCAGTCACCTCTTGGCCGGGTGGAAGTAAGCCCAGGGAGTGAGCGAAGGGAAGTAGGGACATTACTGACGCACAACATGCGACATGTGACATTAGATCGGATAAGAGCGGTTTTGTAAAGCGGAAACGGGCAACCACTCTCTTTTTCCAGCTCGCCTCTCACCGTTTTCACCTTTCTTATGGACGGGTGCGCACCAAAAAGAGATTGTTTTGTGGTGCCAGTGGTTGGAGGACAATCCATTGTTGAACATTTCATAAACTACGCCAACACTGGTGGTGCTGTGGTCACCACCAGGAGTAATGGAAAAAGGGAAAAGTGATCCTTTGTGCAAAATTGTTTCCTCTTTTGCGGAAGAGTACACCAACAACCCCGGAACTTGTGTGTGTGTATTGAGTGTACGTGAAGTGAGGCAAAAATTGGGCAAATGAAGCCATAATCGATAATTGAGTGGCCATTCCACGGGACAGCTAAAGATGGTATCACAACCAGAGTATGTGTGTTTGTCCTGTGTCCTTGAAGCAACAACAATAAGCTGCCGCTCGAGGTGAATTGTTTGACAAAAGTGTCTCTCCCACACAAATGTTCGCGCACTACGCTCAAGCTAATAAGAGCAGAATTCGTATTTTTCTGAGCTACGTTTTTTTTACACAACATTCAGGGCAATTCAGTGTTCTAAAAGCACGCACACGCCCTCTTGAACTATTTCGCCGTAAATCCTTGGTTGTCTGCCACGGTTATCAGGCTTACAGGACGATATCATCCGAAAGATGATAGAGAGAGAGTATACCTACTGTCACTTGTTGACTGACACGAGCAATCATGGATTGTTAGATAGCATAAGAGAATTGTTCAGGAATGTATTAAGGGTTTCTTCTAACTCTTCGGTGTCGAGAAAGTTGAAGTGTTTCAGCAGAAGAGAGCGCGTTAATTCTGATACAACATTTCAAACCACAAGCACTAAGTAACAAGTTACTATTCTCCAAAATAATGATCTGTACAACTCGAATAGAGAGTGTACTTCAGAGCGTTGTCTGTTCATGACATGACTCATAACATTACTATGTGAAGCGCTTAGCTGAACTATTAGTTTTATTTCTAGTCTGTTCTTTTAAAGATCGTTTGTTTCATCATCCTAGATTCGAGGACCTAATTTCACAACAACTTTGCACCGGTAATATTTATCATCTTGGCATTTGAGGATTAAAACAAACGCTTCGGCTATGCCATCTCTAGACCTTAGATCTTTTCACGAATCTATGTATATTACTAGAACCATTCACTTGAGTTTTTGATGCTTCAATATGTAATAAGAGTTATGGAACTCTCAGCCAAAGAGGTTCACAAAATCTAGGCTGAAAAAATCCACTGATAACACTAAATTGTACAATTAAATAGAATTATTTCACACGTGTTTGACAGTAACTTAATATTATTTCAAAAACATAACAGTGTACATAAACATAACTTCTCAAAACCACACACGCTACTCCTGTCTACGCAGTTCCGCTTCAACCTTTGTCATAGTACGCACGTAGAAACACACCGAGCTCGGGAAGGAAAATGTCCCTCCGCCATTGCGCCTCCAGCTTGAGCACCTCCTCGAACAGCTCCCACAGCACTAGATGGTTTTCATCTTCCCGATCGATCGAGGCACGCCTTAGACACACGGCCGTGTACGTCTTGTCCAGCGGATGTTCACACCCGTCCCGCTCGTTGGTGCCACAGCCCGCACACGGTTTGTGGGAATTTTCGTGAAAACACTCCAGACACTCGGTGTGAAACAGGTATCCACAGACGCTGAGCCAAACCGACTGTTCTACGATACCGCCACAGATCTTGCAACAGGCGTACATGTTAGTTTCGGGTGCTTTTTTTTTTGGTCTTGGACAACGATACTGCTTAATAGAAGGTGTATGCTTTCTACTTTGATCAACATAGCGAACTGTCACAACATTGGTTGCTACGATCGATACGCCACGATTTAAAGCACGGAAAATGTTGACTATCCCTACCCCTCCACGACGTCACACAACGCCCAAACTATTTCACCACACCATGTATGTTTCGCTTTTTGCCCCTTGGTTTCGGTTCCTTCTTCACCTTCTGGCCACACTGGCTACACTTGCCACCCTCGACGAGTTGCTGCAGTGACCGTAGCTCCTTCTGCACCTTTTCAATGTCTTCCGTCAGCCGGCACAGTTCGCGGCGCTTCTGGCACTGCATCGCATCGTAGTTGAGGTAGATGCGTCGCAGTCCCTCCCGTGAGACGGTATGCCCCAAGCGCCACCGGTTACTACACTTTTGCCACTGTGCCTCGTCCATCTTCGGGCAGGGCAGCAACGAGCTGGCGATAAACTTACTGATGCACGATTCGTGGTACAGGTGGCCACATCTTGCCGCTAGGATTTCGTCAATCAGCGTGTGATTGCAGATGGAGCAAATGGGAAGCATCTTCTTGATGATGATGATGACGATGGTGGCGGTGGTGGTGAGACTTTTTGCAAAACGGAAGCGTTGAGAAACAATGCGCCACCTTTGGCTGTGACGCACTCCCTATAGCAATGTCCAGCGCATACTACGATTGTTTCGCAGTAATTGACTGAGTTTGAAGTTTTGCACCGCTCACTGGCAACCTCTCAATTCTCCCCATGGTTAAATTCAAACTTGACACTTACCGAGCCGCTTGGAGATCTCCGAGTTGTGCATCTTCGGGTTGTCCTGGGCGATTTTCCTCCGCTGTAACCGGGACCACACCATGAATGCGTTCATCGGTCGCTTAATGTGCTCCTCGGCCGGCTTCTTCAACATCGCCTGACCGAGCAGGCTGTGAAGGGAGGTTGGGGTCGGGAATCAGGAGAAGCGGAAACAGTGGTTCGATCCGTTATAATGTGGTAATAAAGAGGGGGTAGGTGAGCTGCAGCTTCTCGTTGCCATGCTCATCTGTCTACTTACCCATTGCCGGCCGCACCGTTCAGCAGTCCACCGACGTTCTGGTGCAGATTGGTCGTCTGCGAGTTGTGCAGCGCGTTCACCGACGAGGCATGCAAATTTTGCGAATGTAGCCCGAGCGAGTTCAGTGCGTGCGATGATTGATTCGAGAGCGACTGGGACGTCGGTATGGAGAGCGAGTGCGGGAGCGATAGGCCCGGTATCGATAGCGACGGTATTCGATCCATCATTTTACCATAGATCCGCTGGATCCGGTCGAGCGATGACGGCGCGTCGGGATGGATTTGACAGGCCGCTCGACCGCTCGGTGCGTCCTTGGGAACCGGAGCAATCAGCGTATCACCGTCGTCACGGTACGGTGGTGCCAATTCCGCGCTGCAGAAGAAAGCAAAGCGAGTGTGATGTGGTTAGGGATGGACGTGGAAGCATTTGGTATGTAATTTGCATGGCGCGGGATTGATTAGTTAGATTGGTCAAAGGGCCGAGTAATAAGCAAGCTCGAGTTAGTGATGGTATGCTATGGGATAAACTTCAAATCTCCTCGAAGGAAGACCGATGATTTTCAAGTGTTATTTTTGCAAAACACATCATCTTCGTTATTGATAAGTAACGGTTTCAGTGATGCATATCATTTCAAATATATCTACTTTAGGTCTCTTCAAGCTTGATAACGATACGAAATATCTTGTACATTCGAATTTACTATTTTGATTTCGATATGTTTTGTATTCCTTACGCTATCAGAAACAACATTAAAATCTCAAAGAAATGTCAATCTTAAATTCTTCAGGTTTACATTGACCACAGATGTTCTGTAGACTTCGTATTGTATTATGATACCTTCCAAAAACACTGCAACGAGCACTTCACAGATACACATGTTGTATGCCGTAGACAAAACAGATAAGACCTTGGGAGGATATCTGTATTTTTCCCTCTGTTTTCTTGGAGCCTTGACATTACATCCCTAGTGATGTAGTATTGATTCCAATTGTGTACGTCTTCAGAGTGTATGAGTGCAGCTTTAGATTTGACGACATAAAGCAACTTCTATGTTCTTGCCTGAAACACGAAACTGTTCAATTATTTTAAAAAAACACAAGAGGAAGATTTCTTGCAATTTGCTCATCAGGGACATAATAGTGTAGAAGTATAGATATAGATAATAAGTGTTTATATAGACAATATAGATCCTCTATGTTTGATGGTCCTCATAACGTCTAAATTGCATATGCCGCATGCTTACGGCACTCGAACGGTTGTCGAATGAAACAGGATGCTTCGAATCGAACGGCCAAATATTGAAATCATGCCAACCAATTAAAATCCATTAAAGTTCTATCGATGTTTTGGAGCTTTTTAATAATTATACATGCATAAAAATGTAAGAAATCAAATTAACTTCAATTTTCCATGTCACCTTTCGTTCGATCTTCCGTTCGAGTGAAATATGAAATTATACATTTCAACACTTGTTTGTAAGCAAGGCAGCATTGCTGTTTCTTCAGTTGTTTCATGATATCTCATGAAGGCTCTACATTCATTATTATTTCCAAAAGAGGGTCTAAATATCTTCCCCAGCTCCTAACAAAACACCTTTGGGTCTATGAGTTTAACTTTTGGTTGTAAAATATACTAGAGTTTGGGCCTCAATATACAAGGTCTTGTGGAATTTGTATGAAAGATCTTTGAACAAGTATCGTTAGTAATGCTTCTACTATTACTAAGTTAAGAGCAACTGCAAGTCTGCATAGTTGGGTTTTAGCTTTTCAAAGCGAATGACAAACAATCGTGCCCCAAGACTGCCTGTCCAATGACAATCCTTCGTTGGCTTCAAAATGGTCATTCACTTTGAAACGAGCGCGTCCACAACAAATCCTTCACATGTAAAGAACCAACTCATGCTCCTGCCATGATGATCGTAGACAAACGATTAAAAATACAAGTAGAGTTGATTACTACGCCCTTCACTTCTTGCCTCGTCCACGTCCTTCCTCGAAGCTGGAAATCAAATTGCAGCCGACCACGGACTGAGTGGGCCACCGCGCACCCACTATTGCCCACCATATACCCAACGTTACCCAGCTTGGTTGTAAAATTTCCAATTTATGGTCGAACAAAATCTTGCGCGCTCGCTTGTGGCTTGATCTTCCGCGCGACGCCCGTGATCGGTGCTTTGAAAAGTGATACGCTTGTTTATCAGCGTCATCTCCTTGCGTCGAGGGGAAGCGCAGTGGAGCACAGATGAAATGTTGGCATCATGATTAACCTTAACATCCAATCAAATCGCCAACCGGCAGCGACACCGGTGCGTGGCCGGCAAGATTGGGGCTGCTGCTGCTGGTGCTGCTGCTGCGGGAAGGCATAAAATTCAAGTAGCAATAAAACGGTGGGACACCCCGTTGTGCAAGTATAGTTGGCCGGGCAGTGCCTGTGTCATAGCACCCAGGATGGATGGACGGACGGATAGACGGACGGATGGACGGATGGACAGGGCGACCGGTCTCGGTGGTCATTTTGGCTCAGTTTTGGCGTTGCTGCTACCGGTAATGTGCTACGTCGTGCTGCGAACTCAAGGGAAGTCCACAAAGCCGGTAGCCGGTCTAGGTGGAATAGAAGGTTGGCGATTACAAATTGCTTAATGAAGCTAAAAAAGAAATTGGCTTAATGAAGCTGTTCGGAATAAAAAGAAATGCACTTATTTATATACTTCTCTACAAATGAGTTCAATTTTCAACACGATTTTAAACAAAAGTATTGCAGCAACCAATACATTCTTTCATAGAAATTTCCTTCTTCATTCCTTCAACTCTTTAACTCCAACTCATTCATCTGTGAAATTCCGGTATCGAACTCCACTCCAAAAAGCATGACGCCACAATGTCTGACCATACCACACGCACCTCACTTAGCGTGGAATGTCCGGCCGGGCACGATCGAACCCATCCACAAAACGGAATGACTCCAACGCGCTGGGGTGGATGCTTCAAGAAAACAATCTGCTCGCCCAGCAGAGGGTCAGGAATGCAGACACGCAACTTCCTGCAACGGCCCGAAAACCACCGCGATCAAACGAATTCCTGAGTGACAGATTTAAGCACCTCTTCTCGATGGGGGGTGGCCCAGACGTAGGTACCACATACACACAGACACGTACAATTCTGACACTGATCGTTTACTTGAACCGAAGGATCCAATGCTGGAATGTGTTGCCAAGAGGCCGTTTACGTGTTGAAGCAGCCAGTGGTTCTAACCGTGGTGAAGCAGTAATGTCTTTCAATAACGCCTAATCAAACGGTAGAACAGTACAAGTGTGATTGTGCGAATTTTTGGACAGTGTGAGAACTCCACACTGAGATACTTTCAACATCCCCCTTTGTAATGCCTTCCAAGAGGAATTCAATTGCCATAAACTTTGTCTAGCGTTTCTTGTACACATCGTTTTTGGGGGCAATTATTGTCCTCTGCTAAGTGACTGTAGTTTAAAGGCTTAAGTAGAAGATATGGTCAATGAATAGCAAACAAGACACACTGCTTCTTTTCATTCACCTCAAAAGGCTCAAAAGCATCAAAAGGATTAAACATTCAACAAAATTAACAGCACAACAAGACACTGCTGTTGATGGGGGACAGTGGAGAGGCGATCGAATACCGATTTACTAACAACATTGGGCGCATCTTCTTTTCTCACCTTTTGCCTCACTGGGTAAAAAAAACCCCGAGAAAAACGACAGTTAAAGACATTCCTGTTTCTTCGGACCTTGAACTGATTATTAGCCGGGCAGGCCACGCTGGTTTCGACGATTCGGTCATCATTAATAAAAACTTAATTATTATTTATTGAAGATTTTGATTCCGTTTATTAGCGTTTCGTTGCATTATGCCCAGCAACGAAACACAGCAGCAGCAGCAGCTTCATTCCGAGGAGATGCTTTGTTGCTTTAATCGTTTCCTTTCACACTTTTATTTTGTGACTCCGGAATCCGATTGCGGAACACAACGGGTTGGAGTGTTAAATATTTTGAGCATTTCATCACAGTCTGTTATCGTTAAGTCGGAGAAGAAAAGGGGATGCTTCTGAGTGAGTGTGTTTTTGTCGATCGAAAAGCTCCTTACAATTGTTTGTAGTCACTGAAAAAATGCATCAAACAAGAGATAGAATTTCGGCTTTGCGTTTTGAGCACAGATTTCTCAAATATTTTTTTAAAAATAACGTCGTTTAACGTCCTCAATTTACCAACCAACAAGCTACCGAGCGGGTGCCTTGCCACCACAATCTGAAACAATACGCCGGAAAGTGGCAATTTAGATTTGAATATTAATAATGCTAAGCTATACAGCGCGCGGGCCTTAATCAAGCGCTCCCGCGTGAACTTTGCCACGTTCCGAGCCGAGCACAGGGCCCCAGCAGGGCGGCGGCAATCATGCGGTGATCACCCAATTTTTCACCCAACCCAACACACTCACCAGAACGGAAGCGAGAAGCGAGCGGTGAGTGTTTGGTTCTAAAAATAATACTCCATAGCCCCCCATCAAGTAGTTTGGGGAGTGCTAGAGGAGGGGGTGCAATAAAATTAAATACTAAAATTTATCATTGGCTGATTATAAATTCATAAGATTTGTTTCGGAACGAGCTCGAATCATCATCAGCGGGAGCGGCGGTCGTGTGTGTGTTGGCGTTCGATGCCGCCGGCAGCACTCCTTCAGCACACAGGCACAGGCCTCAGTCAGCGGCATCGGCATTTATGCCGTCTGTATGCTAATTTTGCGGGGCCCGGGATACCTCAGACAGCACCTACTGGGAGGAGAAGAAAAGGCGAATGGATTTTCTAACACATTGCGCCGCTTTGTTTTATTGGTGTGTGATGAAGAAGGGAAATTGCTGGTAGCACGTGCTTTCTATAGCACACCGCTTTTTTTTAAATGTGAATACCGCCAGATTCTTGCTGTCACATAATTGAGTGGGAGTGTTTTCATTAAAGGAAGAATGTATTAAAGAAGAAGGATGTGCTTACGAAACACCTCACCTGCCGAGCGTGTTGAGCGTTTGTCTCAGACATTTTTGCAATCGCGTCATCGTCGGCTGGATACATTTTTGTTTGGAAAATTCATATAGGAATTAATTTTCTCGACCTTAATCGTATTGAGATTGCCATAAGAAAAGCCTGTATCCCAACAAAGTTGACAGTTTCTTCTATTGACTATAAAATAAGCTTAAATATGAGATCTGTGCTACAAGCAATAGGTTTTTGGATTCCCCAATGGATGAACGTCATTTTCGTTTAAACTGTATTAAGTGGTATATAATTTATCATAGTCCCTTCTGCGAAAAAATGGGATATTCTGAAGCGTTTGGTGCATGTCTGATTGTACTATATGCATCATTTTAATAAGCAATGCCAACCATTTTAAATTGCACTATTTTTCACATCTGTTTGCTTCTTATTGGACTATGAATAAGCTTTAAAAAAATTAAAACACAGCATCATTTTGTTATATTTTGTATCATATTTCTATGAGTTTCTAAAAATTGTGCAAGCTTCAGTCACAAATTGAACCCTATTAAATATTTAATTTTTGCTCAGCACTTTATTCACAGCTCTAGGACATACAAAATAAAGCAAAAAACAACCTTATCATCTTTAACAGGATTGTTTACTTACCCCTCTTTTCCACTAATAACCCTTTTCCAAGTGACAGTTGAAGAAAGTTCAAGTTGTGATTAATTAAAATCAGTTCGCCCCAACCACCGGGAACGAGGGAGAGAGTGAAAAAAACAACAACAACCTTCAATCCCTTCAATCAAACCGGTGCATCCTGACTTTCTCAACATCATCCCCTCTCTCTTTACCCAGGGTCACAAAACAAAGCAACAATAAAATGGCTCGCAAATAGCGGCAGGGCAAAAACAGTGCTCCAACTTGACGCACTCTCAAACCGCCTTGTTGAGGCTGGTATAGAGAGAGAGAGATCCCGCAAATGATCGTTAATTATTTGCCCCATTATTCGCACTTCAACCCCGGGGGCGCGCTAATGATGCAAATGGCAAATAAATTTTCAACCACCCGAGCTGATCAGCGGAAAGGAAGGAAAAGACAGGGAGAGAGACGATAACGACCTCTGTTTTTGTAACTGCACGAGTGCCCATTAAGTGCCGGTGGAAGACGTTAAAAATATAATTAATTTTATCATAATTAATTTTCACACCATTTCATTCGCAGCAAAGGCTCTAGAGCGTGAGGTGATGGAATACCAATATGCGACATGCCAATATGATTGAACCTGCGACAGGGTTAATGCTAGAGTGAGGTTGAAGGACTTTATTAAAATCATTTAATTATAGAAATTAACGCTTTTTTAGATTTTTTAATTATGATGATCATTTCAAAGATCAGAAAAAGATCATTTATTTAGTTTACAATTGTCTAAAAAATCATATCAGTTCTTACATGATAACACTTGTGTAAGATATAAACTAAAATAAGATATTTAAAACAATGATAAATTAACCTCCCATTACCTTCAATTCTTCCAAACATCACCATAAAAAGAGCATAATAGGCTGAACAATCTATCCAGTTGCATCTTGTGCATAATGCACATACAAACACGACACGCTAAGCGCTTTTTTACTCTCCCTCATCTGTTTGATAATAATCAAAGCCGCTGAATTGAGCTAAATCTTAAACCTTGGTGCTGCCAGCATGTCTAGAGCAACCCTCTGTACCGATCGTTCGTCAAATTCCATCTCCTCTGCCTTCCACCACCGACACCGACCAAAAGGGAGTCGTCGTCCTCGTTTTCGGTCTTGTTAAATGATCGTTGAAATGCCGGTGTAAAAATGATTAATGTACCTTCGTTCCATACCACTATCAGCTGCCACCCTTTTTACGGTCTTTTGTTCTCCCACTAAGGGGGGGGGGGAAGAAGAAGGAACAAAAATGTATCGTTAAAACGTTTTGTATCGTCCGCTTACTTAGACCACGAGCCGGAATAAACGATCGTCTGCTCGTGCTCCGTTTGTGCTTTTTTGTTTTTTCTCGCTGATGTCAGATCTCCGGGGCCACGACGGTCAGGACTGTCGGGAAGGATCATCGTAAGAAGGTGTGTTGTGTTAACGAAAGGTGTTTGTTTTCTTTTTGTTCGGGTGGACCAACCCTCAAATTTTGGGGGGGGGTTTTCTGAAATGGATCTTCGTATGTCGGGCACACTTGGGCGGGGGGAAATAATAACAAAAACATGGAAAGGTAAAGTAACGTGTAAAGCGTCTTTTTCATCGCATTATCCATCCCATTGTGGGTGCTTTTGTTCGGATTGATCTTATGACAAATGATCTTCAAGAGAAACAAAATCAAATTAGATTGAAAAATAAAACGAAAGTGAAGAAAAGTTAATAGAAGTAACAAAACGTGTGTGTTAAAACATGAAAATTTATATTGTTGAATAAAATTGCAACATACGTTAAATTCTTCAAAGTACACAAAATTAAACAGTTAATAATACCCGTAGCTTACTATTAACTAACTCATCGATCCATGATCACAATACTTAGTTTAAGGCTCTAAAACAACAGCAATTGTTTCAGTGTCCTACTCGTCGACTCAATAGCACACACAACCGGCAGCAGTAGTATCTGCGTCGATAACGATGGAAAAAAGGCATGCAACCCCCTACAAAGGAGGGAACAAATCAAGCAGCCCCCACACTGCCGCCCCTCATCTGTCCGGCCCATTGAAAGCATCTAATCATTTACAAAAGAAGCGAGAAATAGTCGCGCAGCATTCGAAAAAGAATGCGATCGCGGCGCGCCTGAGATGATATTCGTATCAGCAATAGCACACACAAAAACAAAACTCATCCACACAAATGAGCGCTGGCATGGGGCGTCGTTCCGCTTACAGCTCCGTGGCAGGGAACGATGAGAAAAGTAGAGGATGGTGTAGTAGAAAAAAATGAGGAGAGAAACACACACACAAGACACGACGGCTAAATAAGCATAGCGGGCCAGGGGCGGAAAGAATGCAATGAATGTAGCGAAAGATATTAATAAAGGTAAAGGTCCCGCGGATTGAACAGGGCGTGGAGCGATTTCTATTGATTTCGTGCTCAAACTGCCCACGAAACGTAGCGTTTTAATCAGCCGTACCGTGCTAGACACTTTTCAATCCACACCCCTCCCAAACCACACCGAAAGGACACGACGGCGTGCGAGAGATGCCGCGGCGGCACGATGGGCACGATGAATGGAGAAAAACTGACAGATCGAATCGAGCCGAATTGGACAAGGTTGTTATACAAAAAGGTGGTGGCGTGGTTGAAGGAGGGGGGGGGGACTGTGGAACGGTGGAACCTTTATTGCATCAATCATAACACCTTTTTGCCCCGTTCACTTCTCGCTCTCTCTCTCTCTGCTCGTTGGAAAAAGGGATTCAAAACAGCGCACCCCCGGCGAACACGTTGTTAGTGGAGATTAGACAGGCTGGTACAGCTTCCTCAGGTCTCCCCACCCCCCTTGAGACTCCAGTAGGTGCCATTTACACCCACGGCATGGACCCCCCCCGCGGGCACTGAAACGGAGCTTTTGAACGACGCGAGCTGCTGCGAGCACCACCACCACACCAAACACTCGCGCGCTGACACTGATCGAGCTTGTCATTGTACGTGGCAAGGCTTATTGATGATAAAATCATCAAAGTTGACCGACAGCTCGAGGGGGGTTTCTTTTTTGTTGTTGCTGTGTTGCCTGTGTTGTCCCGCTTTTGTGTTGTACGGGCTAGTAAGTTTCTCGCGCGCGCTTTGTCGGGCCGGGCGTGAGTAATGTGTCAATTAAGGGTTATATTTAGGGTGAGCAGGCGAATGAGGAGAAGAAAAAAAAGCACACCGAAAACGACCGCACGAATATATCAGATCACAACGCGAATCTCTCTATTGGTCAGCAATGTTCCTGTTTGCCAGTCTTGGCATTGTACTTGCTCGCGTTAAGCACTATAGGACGGGGGGGTTCGTCGCCTGCTCGATTGAAAGCTGCGCGATCGTGTGCGCGATCTGCCAATGGGATGGATGGTAAAGCCAAAGCTCTGCAAACTGCAAAGTGACAGTATCGGTTTGAATAGTTGCATTAGCAAAAAATACGAAGCAAATCTTCAATTGGGAATATCAAATGCCCAATGATAGTGCGAGAGCTTTCAGCCGTCATTTGACGAACTATTCATAAATCGGATGAATGAAGAGTTACCATTGAGGATTGTGACAAGCAAGTGAAAAGGGGGCTAAATGGTTCGGGATTTTCGGACGAATAAATCCTCCCGCTGACTAATGAGCACCTCAATACACCACATTCCGTGATGGAGTCGATTTGATTGAGAAGACATTGACGGGAAGGAAGGAAAGAAGGCCGCTCTTAATAATGAAATACTTTGGATTTTCACAGCACACAAACACAGCAACAACAACAACAAGTGTTGCACACTAAGGGCACACTATTTCAATCAAACCTTCCCTTGCTGTGTGCCAAACAATAGACATACCCCCCCGCGGGATGAGGAGAACCTGATCCAATCGAGGCCCCACAGAGGTTCGACAATTCATCCATTTTCTTTAATTTCCGCTCTCAATGCACTCGGAAACGAAATAATGAGGATGTTGGATTGTTTTCGGGAAAACTGCCGCTGTAAAAGCAACTCCCGAACCGACTCATTTCCTTCGGATCCAACAAACCCCCACCGGTCGTGTCACACCGGTTGACAGGTTGTTTGAAAGGGGAACGCTCCTCAGTCGCTTTTTCTTCTTTTGCCCGCCGCTGCCCGTTCGTTGTCGCCATTGTGTCGCCATTGTTTTCGTCGCCCGTCGACGGGCCGCCTTTTTTCCCGTACTGTTGGAAGAATGGCTGTTGTTTTGTGTGTTCCATTGGAAAATTGAAATGAAATAATGAACTGAATCCTAATGAAAAGCCAATGCTGCCAATGCAGACGCGCGCGCGCTTGGAAGGTGGGATGATGGGGTTTGAGGGCATACACACACACAACTCTTTCCAGCGTCTCGTTACCCTGACGCCCCGAGCTGCGCGTGGTGTGGGGAGTTGCATGGTTGCAGGTTTTGCGTTGTCCCGGTGATGCCGGTTTCCCTGTTGGGATGTTGACTATTTGTGGGTATGTGTTTGTGTACGTGTCCCAGACAGGATGGCATATATATTGGGTGGCACTGAACGGTACGCTTTGTTCACCACTTTTTTGGCTTTTATTTCACCTATTCGAGACACGTTTTTTCCTTCATGCTTGTGTCGCTACCGTTGTGTGCAGGGAGATGGGTGTTTTGTTTTTTGTTCGTCGATTTTGTTTAGCAGGTCTCGAGAGTATGAAAGCTAAGAGCTCATAAAACGGGGAATAATTTAAAGTGATTGTCGAAGGAAGTATTCATGGGACTGTTTTCGTTTAAGCAAGCAGTAAAACGTCTGTGAACTTGAGACTGAGTTTGAAAATGATTGTCCATAAAATGAGGATCAGCTCATAGAATTCCGTTAAAAAGTCGGAAAACCTATTCTATACTATTCTAGCAATTTTCCATCGCTCTGTGTATAGAATTGATAAGAAAAAGTGCGTTGAATAAAATAAGAAATAGAAAAGTTACGAGCAAATGATGTCCAAGCAACACTTCTTATCCGTTTGATACTGTTGTTACAAAACACTGTTACACTTTCAATCGGCAATGGTGCTGTAGTAACATTTTACATCACTATGGGAAAGCATTTTTTGTACACAAAACAATTTATACTTATTCCTAAAAAATATAAATATATTGTTTGAACCTCAAAGACTATCGTGCAATGTTTAATAGTTTGTTTGCAACATCGAATGGCATATGCAGAGGCGAATTTATCCATCCCGGGGTCCTAAGCGTGGGATCGAAATGAGGCCCCAAGTTTCAAAACGAAAGTCCCAAAAATTATTTCGCATTTATTATGAATATCTTTCCGAATAGCAAATACACAATCCTGTTTTCATTAGGGATTGATTTTGTTCTGTCGTTTTATATGGCAGCTAGTACATTATTTTAACATTATCTAATAGTCTTCATGTATTCAGACTTACATATTTGGCATATTTTTAGGATGTCCATTATCGTTGTTTTCGGTAGTGCAAAAAATCCAAACCATATTGAAATACTAGCCAGTGTTCGGTGCAAGGAAATTTTCACTCTCTATTGAAATTTTTAAAAACAAATACTCATTTAGTCGTTTTACTAGGCTAAGAGTATTTTATATGGGAATGATTCAACCGATGAAATGATAAAGTGTTGTTATTAAAACTCCGGACTTTCCAAATTTCAGTACAGATCTGGTTGGTCTACCTTGATTCAGTTACCCAGATATTAACCAATTGGATGACTGTAACGACCTGACAATTGGTGTAGTACAGTTAAAAGGCATATTTGGAAAGCCTGACAAAAAAACTGAATTTTATTCGTAAGTACTTTTGTGTTTTTAGAACAGAGTTTGCCATTCATTTGTTTGCTCAATCTTGTACATGAGAAGTGAAAGCCACTACACAAAGTTTGTCTTGCTTACTGTACTTGCTTATTTGTAGACTTTTCTTCCTTGAGATCAAGACCATCGCCGAATTTATTAAAGAAAAAAAAAAACGTCCTAGGACCTTTTTCATGCTTTCTTGTCATGAGAGGTTTTATTTATATATAAGAGTGCAAAAAGAATGTTCAGTTTGTGTAAGCGTTCAAAAATGATCTTCAAAGCTCGTAACAACTTTCGATTGCTATAAACGTTATCAACGCATTCCACACACTTATTTGTAAGAATGTACTACTATCAGAAAGATGTAGCTTTCCGTTCATAACTGCGATATTTAAAAAAACGCTTCTAAAAGTGCTGTGGAGCTTTAACTCGGGGACCCCTTTAGGCCGGGGTCCCCCGCGGCCGTTCAGTCCGCAGTCCGGACATATGGAACATTTCGAAAACATTTAATTGTTTGAAGGCTAATTTTCATTGATTGTGTTTTAACTTAATAGTCAATCATTAATTTTGATGGTATCGGGATAAATTATTTACAAATAAATTAAACAATTTTCAATATGAAGGCCTAAACAAAAGTCTAAACTACTCCATACAGCAAATGGATCATGTTAAGGGTGTCACTTGTTTAGTTACGATTCAAAGAAGTAAAGGTTGGCATCAGAATTTCAGTTGGCCGTTTTTTGTTTCCTTCTATTTGGAAAATGTTCAAAAGCAGCTTAACATTATTTATTTGGGCTTTTTATCATTACTTTTTTAAGTAATGGAGCATTATTTTTCCAGTTTTTGAGTACTGAGAAGAACAAATTTGAGTTCTATAATACATATATATTTATTCGTCGTATTTTCAGAAGATGTAGAGACAAATAGTCCTGATTAACTATTTGATGACGAGCAATTGAAATAAATCGAAGCCAATAATTGCTAATTTATAATTCTTTGTTTTTATTGTTCCTAAAATAAGTTAAGATAAAAGTTCACATTTGACGCGCAGTCTGATACATTTTGATCACTATTCATCATAATCAAGAGGTCTTAACCTTCTGACTAAACTGCAAGAAGGAATTAAAACTGAGAATTAATCTATAAGTAATATTGATGTTTTGCATATTTTGATTGAATTAGGATGAAATATAACCCTCAATGTTTTCGCATGGAAAATTAACCAAATAATTTCAAATTACCTTGGACGTGACATCATACAAAACTCACAATAAATGTATCAAATGAATTGATCAATTGTTTATGGTGGCAATACCCATATGGCTTTCCCATATATACTATCTTTCATTCACACTGTCAGCTTTAACTGTGGCTTCAAACACCATGGCAAAAGTTCACTCAATATTAGCACATGATTTATCGCTTTATCGTGTGTTTGTCCTGTACGAGTGCTTCAAATAAGTCAGCTCATCCGCCCCACTTAACAACTTATGCTGGTTCTCAATGTGTTTCCAATCCAACCACCGACACCAGCAGCTAAACGGAAAGCAAAAAACATCTTTTCGCATCGTTACAATTTATGGCTTTAATTAGTAACTTCTTGACTGGTGTAGGGCAATCGGGCTGCGGCGTACGCGGATCCATCGGTTGCCACCCCCGAATAATAATAATAATGCGTCATAATGCTCCACTCAATGCGACATAATCTGTTCAGTCCCAAACACACAAACACAAATGCCACCACCACCAGCACATTATTGTGTTTCTCCCCTCCTACCCCTACAGTGCCATCAATGTGGCTCATTCTTCCCCACTGACAGGTCCAGGGCGAAAAAACCAGGCTTCCTCTAGAGTGGCATTAAGTAGAATGAAACTCCGACGCTATCATCCACCCGGCGGCTCCCTTTCAACGGGAAAAGTGGTGCCATTTTCCTGCTATCCAACCCCCCAACCGCACACAGCGCAAACAGTGCAGACAGAACAGCAACAAACAAAAAAAAGCCAGAGAAAAGACGAAATATTATTACATTCATCATAGCAAAACGCAATCCTAAAGCTTAGGATGGTTTGGGGTCGGGCCCGGCATTCGCAACGATGGCAGCAGCGGACGGTGGCACGATAATTGGAGAATTATGGTATCATAAGCGTCGTTTTCCGTCGGTTTTTCTCCGACACCCTCCTCTCTTACCTAATAACGTCACCGAATGTCACCGAATGTTTCGGTGGCCACTTGGCGCACGGTGGTCCGCGCCGCGATGCTGTGCCATTGAATCGGGGGAAAACCTTTTCCTTTTCAAATGCGTTGCAAGTGGTTACGAGACGCGAAATTGTTACGAAAAATGCTCAATGTCACCGAGGAAAGGGCCTTCCCAACACCAGGGTGGTGGAGAGGAGAGAGAAGTTTTATTTAATGATGTTTTTCGAGTGCACATTCATTTGCGAGTTTATCGTTTCATTGAAGCGTTATGAAAGAAGCGAGCATTCAAAGCGCCATCCAATAGTGTACGCGCGCATTCTGTGCAGCTTTTGTCCTCCCATCCGCCGTGGTTACATTGGATGGGGCGTCTGCATCATTTACTGGTGAATCGTTATTTATGCTCTGTGTTTGCTGTGTGTTTGTTGTGTGTTTTCAATAAGTATACAGCAGCGGCTGGGAAAATTGACAATTTTCAAGTGTTCTTTCCCTGGTGGCATAATGTTTTGTTTGGCAGCAGCAAAATCAACCGTTGCGATGTTCTTAAAAAGCATCCTCCTTGCGTGGTTTGCGTTTCTCTGCGTTCGATGATCGTAAAACGCAATTTGGCTCCTCTGACCCGTTCCAACTTATGTGCTTTCAACGCTGTCAGCGACGCTTTTGAGTCGAGGATTTCGCCGACTGAGTTTAACTATCGTAATTCTGTTCAAGTGCTGAATTCTGCCCCATAGCGTGCATTGTGCATTGTAAAATATTGTTCAAATGGTTCGAGAGGGCATTACTATCCATCAATCAACTAATAGATATAAATATTAATTGTACAAGCATCAAATACAATATTGCAATAACAAGGAAACAAAATGTTCTGTAGGATTTTGCCAAAAGTAAAGCAGAACGGGCAGCAAATAACAAATTAATTAACAAATAATCTTTACAATAACATTTTACATGCTTCAATGATCTACTCATAAAAGCAAAATTGTTACTCATACACGGGAAATTCCTGTTTTTATGCGTTTCAGGATTATATTTGTGTTAGTTTTTTTGTAATTAACCTTTCTGTGGATAACATTTTCATTTCCAACATGTTTCTCGTTCATTTTATTCCAAATTTTAAAATTAGTCCTTATCTGTTTGTTCCTTACCGCCTAAAGTTATGCAATATGTGTTGCAAAATGTTCTTTTGGAAGGTTTGATTGCATTGAGTATACAGTCTGTTCCCGAGTTGCACGGTTCTCGACTTACGCGGATTCGGAGATACGCGGTTTTCTAAATTTGACAGATTAAATATCAAATCAGTACAATTTGCTTCAGGTTCGGTATAAATTGCATTTTTGCAAACAAATTGAAACTACTTAAAAGCCAGAAATATAAGAATTTTCTGCACGAATCATATCAAATAAATGATGAAGTGTATAAAAGTATTAAATTAAATCAAAAACGGGTAATCAATAGTATTTTAGTCAAAAAACGTGAAATTCGACATACGCGGATATTCGAGTTACGCGGATTCGTCGGGAAAGCAGAAACCGCGTAACTCGGGAACAGTGTCAAAGTCAAAATGTCAATTGTATTATTTCTTTAATTTCTTTAAATTTCTTTAATGACTCGCACTCTTGCTTTTGGATTTGAAACTAGCAAGGTTTCTAAAAATAACAAATTACTGAGGACTTTTTTGTCAAGAAAGATGTTTTTTTCCTCATTCAAATGCGTTTAATTGAAAATAGACATCCAAAAATAAATGAGAACTATGGCGGATATTTCTTAACATTAATTACATAACACATTTAACATGACATTTACTGTTATGCCATTTACAGCGGAAAGGCACAACTGTAGTAGTGAATGAATTTTTTTTGCTACGTTTTGTTTTAAAAAGCACGTGCCGGTTTGTCCATCATTACCGAACGCAATACATAAACGAGGTGCCGTTTCCCAGTGATTGATTTATTGTTGTAATTGTGGCGAAAACTTTCCAAGCAATGTGGCTTCAGTACAGAAAAAGGTTGTAAAGTTACGCACTGTTGAGAGCATTTTTCTACGCCGCAAAAGGGCTTCCATTATTTACAACCGTTGCCAAAGTGCAGGTTTTATTTGCCGGAAAGATATTTTTATGCTTTTGTTCTATCGTTCTTGTATCCCTGGAGAGGGAGAGAGAGCGAGCGAGAGTGAGTGAAAAGCGGGAGCTCCAGCACCCAAACCCCGGAAGAAAAGGACACGCTGACTGACCTCCCCGAAATGGGATTGAATTTCACTTTCATTCACCTCGAAAAAAAGGGTTTTCTTCACCTTTACTGCCGTGCTTGGCGGAAACAGAAGAGGGAAAACGCCAGGCAAATTAGACGAACGCGCGCTCTAATTGAATAATACTGTCGCGCCTTACACAATCGATCCGCCGCCATCTTTTGGAGTGGTGTCCGACCTCATTCTTGGGCGCACACGTTTTGACCAACTTTTCAGCGGAAAAGTGGATTCGGCTCTTCGGCGTTGGTTATTAAGACACGTGGCCCACTTGCAACACACAGCACAATGCTGTGTCCGCCCGTTGCACGCAAAGAAAGGAACAAAAATGTGTTTGTTTCTAAGGAAACTCGCTGCTCACGCTGATGCTCCCCGTCGTCGAACAGCCAAAGAGAGTTGAGGGTTAATCCGCACAAAACTCCACGCTGCACGCAAGTTCCGTTTTTTGGAGGTTGTAAAATGCCCGAACGATTGTAATGAAGCCGACGCGGTGTGCTTACTCAAAAACTGGGAAGGTCACCTCAAAACGAGGTGCAGTTCCTTCGAGAGTGTGAACAACTTATATGGACAGCACCAGCGGAGGGAGCAGCACCAAACTCACATTTGCTAATACGACTCAAATGTTTAACATATTTATTATGCTCACTTCCCTAATCTGTTCCCCCTCCTATGTTTTGTCCTCTGCCATGGGACACCCTTCACTGTTTTTCGAGCCACTCCTGTTGTCGAAAGCATACGGATCCGATTAAATAATTTGCTCGCTGCTCGAAGGAAGAAAAAACCAACAATTCCCTCCCGGGCGTATAGGCACACGTTGTTAGCTGGCACACGGTTGGCTTTATGGGAGGGTGTGTGTGCTCTCCTTGCGTACCAAGTGTGAGCAGCGGACGTTTTGTTCGAGGCGCACGGCGAAGGTTTTTGATTTTGCCGTCGGCTATTTGCGCTGCAATAATGCGTCGCTCTGTCTGGTTGGTTTTTTGAGCCGGAAACATTTTCCGCTCGCAATGGGAAAATTTCTGCAGAGCTGCATTGTTGGTAAGTGGCAAGGTCCTTTGCTTGTGTTATTGTACAATGTGGATAGAATGTGGTGAGAAGTGTAAGGCTATAATTTTTTGTCGCATTTTTGATACCCCAACCATTGGTTGTGACAGGTATTTGGATCCATATTTGCGGTCCATCTAAATGGATTTCTAACTGGAATTCTTCCCACTGTTTTGTAAAGTATTCGTTTGAATTCTGTTAACGAATTTATTTATTTATTTGTTTTTTTTTTGAAGAATTTGAGCCCATTGTCCTCCTTTGTCTCTTTAAGTCAAAAATGAAGCGCAGTTCTAAAATCTAACATTCTTTTTTGCAAGCCATTTCCGCAGAAAGCTAGACATTTCGGTAGTTGTTAAGGTTGTTAACATAACAAATTGAATACTGTTTCATTGGTTTTTTTTGAACATCAGAAAATAATATCCTATGCTTTGTAAAAATGCATTCAAAGATTTACCACATTAAATAGTTATTTGATGTTCGTAGTACACTTATTGTATCTGTTTAAATCATGTTCTTTACTCCTTATCCTAGGGTTTTACTCATTTTACAATTTAATTTTGAAGAACCTGAAATCGGTCCTTAAAACATAATAATTAGCGTACGATATTATTTTGATACAATTATCTACAAGTATTTTTCAGTAAGCACGTCAAGACAATACTTAGAATTACATATTTTTCAAAATTTAGTGTTGAATGTAATTATCATATAATCTTTGTAAACTTTTGTGAAAACTCTTGTGAAACTACCTTAAGTTGAAAAATCAATTAATTTAGAGTTCGGAGACAGCCGGTCTTGTAGTACAGTCGTCAACTCGTACGACTTAACAACATGCCCGTCATGGGTTCAAGCCCAAATAGACCGTGCCGCCATACGTAGGATTGGCTATCCTGCTATGGGGGGAAATCAATTAGTCACTGAAAGCCAAGCCCACAAGTGGTACAGGCAGGCCTTGACCGACAACGGTTGTTGAGCCAACGAAAAAGAGAAAAAAAAAATCGGAGACAACTTAGAGTTTGTTTCCCAATCAACGTTTTGTTGGAAAAATACAGCTTTTTTACTGTTTTTCATTACTGTTCAAAAATAGTACTCAAAACAATGCCACAATTTAATTAAAGATATAGAAAAAAGAGCTTTTCAACTCCTTTACTTTCCTCGTACAAATTCCCGTCTGCCAAGCACCCACCGCACAGATAAGATGCAATCACGCACCACCCCGCACCGAAAGCATCAAACCATACAAACCGTCAAGATGTTTATTTTTCTTTCATCAGCATTTGTGTGGTTCACATTTTGACTCGACTCGAGTCTCATCATCTGCTTTGTTGCTATTCAGCGGCGCATACAGCGGCGTAAGATCTGAAATTTAGACAGTCTCTCGGCTTTCTCGGCTAGGCCGCGCAAGACGACGGCAAGGGCACGCGCGCACGTACGGGCATCAATATCGACGGTTTGCGGTGTGGAAAGGAAGGGGAGTGGGATCACAGCATTTCATCACGACGACGACGACATCGAATCGGACGGATCAACTTCATCAACACTTCAGTGTCATTCGGTTGAAAATGGATTCAAAAGCCTATCATCAAGCCACGGTCAAACAAGCGCCGTCGCCGTGGTGTGCCGTATTGCTTGTTGATTTGAAATGTTGAACAAACACTCACACGGCTTGCACGAGAAGATATTGCTTTTTAACGGAGATTGCTCCACAGCAAAACCTTCCCTGCCGGAGATGACTCCGACTCCGACCGGGTAATGAGCTCTGGTTTCGGCTATCTCTTAATCATTATCATCGTGCAGCCAAACCGGGGGAGGCTTTTGTAGGCTTTGTGCTTCATGTCGGTGCTAGATGAGATGGAAATTAAGACAGCACTTTTGTATTTGAAAATTAGTGCAGTCTAGGCGCGGGGGGAGTAGTGAAAAAACAAACACCTACAGAGCACGATCTAGCACTACTTGAAGTTGTCATTGTATGAAGCTTTTGAAGCTTCATGAGGAAGATTCGATTACTGGAATGCATTGCTCTTGTGTGGTGTTGAAGATGCCTTTTATTATCTTAGGCTTGAGCACATCTAATGACTCTGCCCCATATGATGGAACAACAAACCAAAGCGGGGAAAGTATAGCACATGGCGTCTTTTGTTTAGTGGGGTTAAGAGTTTCCACAATAAATTGTTATTTCATTTTGGTTATTCATTGAATACTGTTTATTCTCTAGCTTGATCGTCACATGAATTCTATTTTATTTTCGCTGCCCGACAGCACAGGTGATAATTTTAGTGTACATAAACACCTTCCATTGAACGGAAGGTAACAACAAATTAGCACCACGACATTAACGATCTATAAAAAAAGCATCAATACAGCGATGTTTGTTCAATTTTGTTTGCTTCAATATAAAGTTCCCCGTTATAAATACACTGCACCAACAAATCGATTATGTTTTGTAAAGTTATTTGGATGTGCAAAAAAGCATGTTTTGTCGTCGCTGTTGTCAACTGTGTTAGGTGTGTTTATGGACAGCAAATCGATGTGTTTGCCTTGCATTTAAGTATTACTATAACAGCTAGCCGGATCATTCTTCAGATACGCATGAAGTTTGACTCGCAATTAGTACACAACCTGC
This sequence comes from Anopheles arabiensis, assembly GCF_016920715.1. Taxonomy (NCBI): domain Eukaryota; kingdom Metazoa; phylum Arthropoda; class Insecta; order Diptera; family Culicidae; genus Anopheles; species Anopheles arabiensis. The sequence continues at coordinate 67,405,626 of NC_053518.1, read as the reverse complement.
TTAAAAAGCCTTACAAGTACAACCTTATGATTGATAAGAAGACACAAAATTGTTCCATACATCATACTCACACTTGCAGCTTTGATGGCAAATTTAAAGAATGAGAGAAAAACTTGTAAGAAATTTCCTCTTCAAATTAACAGTAACACACACCACTCCTTTTTTTGAGAAATTTAGTTTCACTCTGAGAACTCTTATCATCGATTATTGTCACCTCTATCACCTTAATAATCACTTAAAAACTCATTTTCTTTGTAAGTGCTGGCTTTCTTTCTTCACAATTGTTTGGTGGTTGTTTTTTACACAATAAACACACATTTACTCCACAAAGCTGTAACAATTGTATCATATTCGAAATGCGATCCGTTTATAATTAGTTGCGCTACAGCAACCGTGCGGTTCACGCACCAATGCACTGCTCCACCGTAAGCTGATTGTGAATCACAATGTAACGTGTACGCACTAACCCGGTTTACTACAACCACTATCATTCACATTCTCACCCTCTCTATCCCTCACACTCTCTCGCCTGTCACACACTATTGTTTATTCGCTTGGGACTATCCTCTCCCCCCCCAACACGTTAGGGGTCCCATCGTCAATCGCGGAATCAATCGATTTGTCACCCATCCGGGCAACCCGACGGCTTTTTCGGGCCTGGTGTAATGCTCTCCCCGGCCACCGCGCTTTCCCACTGCCACTTAACAAAAAGAATAAAGCACACAAGCCAGGATCAACGTGCACACAAAACCACCCTGTGGCCCCAACAAATGTGTGCAGTGTGTAGCCTGTCCCTGGGTGGACGAGTTCGCGTTTTGTTTGACCAAGCGTGCGTCGTTACACGTCGCCGGCAGCGGTACAGTAGCCACACTGCGATAAGGATTTGCTGCGACCCGGTTTGTGCGCCCCCGGGAAACACACACACAAATGCACGACCCGATGGAGCCACAACCCCACACACGCACACGTACATACAGACACACACATGGAGCCCGAAGCGATGCCACGACCCATTGCAAACCATCGATACGGCATGCAAAGCAGCTCGGAGAGAGCGTTACGCTTTTTGCGTTACTCAGACGCGCGCTGGAGCTGGTCGTTCCGGTGGAGAAGCATTGGGATGGAATGAGATGAAATGAGAACCGAACGATAGAGAGATAGAGAGGAGGATTGAGACAGCGACTCAAAACCTGTTTCGGCGGTTTTTCGTTCGTCCTCAGGCGACAGGTGAGAGAGGCCATCGACGTTTTGCGAGGGGGAGCTGCTGCCGTTCGTGTGCGCGTGCGCATTACGGCGGCAAAAATCCTCCAAAACTCTCCGCACGGCGCAAGGATCCTCCAGCACACGCCGAGGAGGTCGTCCTCGAGCCTCGTTAGCGCATGTGCTGTCGCGTGTGTTCATGCCCGCATTGTTCCAGCCGCTCCGATTGGCTTTTGGGTCTGCGGAATGTGTCAAGCAGCTGCTTCTTCACGGCTCCATCCACCCTCCTGCGCACGACAAACGAACGTAGAAGGCGTTGTCTTTTGTTGCAAGCGCGCTTAAGAGAGAGAGAGAGAGAGTGAGTGGGGAGACGAGCAATGGAAGCGATGCTTGCTTATATCGCGTGCGTGCGCGTGAGCGAGTCAACTGTCTGGCTGTGTCTTGGATGCGTGCAGCTGCCCGTGTCTTGCCGCAGCAAAGCGGGGAAAAAAGCTTCTCCTGCTGTTGCTGCTGTTTGGCGCAGAAATGTGGCAACAGGGCGCCTGTTTTAGGTTGCTCGTTGGAGACTGCTCGGGAGTTGGGAGCGTGCGGCGAAGGCAAATCGAAGTTCAGCGACAATGGCATTTAAATCGAACCGTCGGAGACCGGGTTGTGGAGCAATGTCAGCCGGAATTAAAGGATTACTTTACACACATTTGTGCACCATTTTTTGAAGGTTTCGAAAAGGAAATATTGGAGCTTGTGTGTGGGGAGGATGTTTTTTACGTATTTGTTTGGCAAAAGTGCAGATGACACAGCGCTCCAGGCACCTAGTTTCAATGGTGGCAAATCAATAATGGTATGCATGACATTGTATGTACGTTTGTGCTCGGGCAAATAGGGAGAGACTGGTTACATTTTAACCTAAATTCAATTCAATGTTCAACTTGCTGTTGCAAAACAGAAGAATGTTTTATCATTCTTAAGGACCTTTTTTTCCTAAAACAACTTAAAACCCTTTATGCTTATTAGACTTATTGGCCTTTTTTGTACTGCCAATGGTCACATATTGTTAATGTTGACAAATTTTTAGAAATTGGCTTCTAAGCCCCCCTCTGATCAAGGACGATGCAACCGGTGCTGTGCGCGGCAAACCCACCTTTTCGCGCTGACGTGTTTACCACGTGCCGGGCACAACACAACGTGCCATTCTTTGGACGGGTTTCAACAAGCTTTCCCCATTAATGATGCACTCGAAGGGTTGACTTTCCCAACCGTGCAGCGTGCAGCAGTACACACATCGGCGCGACAACAAAAGTGACAATAAAATCGTCAAACATACACAACACACGCACACATGACGCTATAAAAAAGAAAGAACGCATTTAAAAGCGCCGGAGAGCTCAATATCGGAACAATTTCGGTTTCATATGCAAATGAATTGAACGTTGTTAATTGTGGTAAGGACTCGGCTGTGTGCGAATGGAGGGAGAAAATAGGGAAACCGTTTTACTTTTCAGGTTAAGGATAGCAGAGCGTAATAATTACACAAAAAAGCGAACAATAAAACGGAAAAATATCGCTATGCAAATGACATTCTGTTGTGAGCGAGCGCGCGCGCGCGTTTGTGTTTGGTTGAAAAGGGGGAACAGTGGTGGTTGATGTGGTAGAAGTATGTTTGAGGATTCTAGAAACAGGACAAATTAGCTGGAAGGATAATTTTCTTAGAAGGAGGCTAGAAGAATCGACGCTTAAAACTAAGAGCAATCAAACTACTGCAAAAAGTTTAAGAAATTAATTATGAAATTGCCTGCAAATGTTTTAAATTGGTGTGTGAAAGCAGCTTTATGACTGCATTCAATAGATTTTTCTTCTATTAGATATATTTCAAACACAAATAAACGTGTTACGCTGGTCCTTTTGAGCTCCGGCAAGCAAACACGTTTATTTAACAGAAATTATGGCAAAGTACGAAAAAATCATATTTATTTAAAGGAACACAGTTATTTTGATTTAAAGTAAATATGTATCGCAATTTAGTGTTGGTTATAAATGATATAGGTTATTGACATTATTCCTTTCCTTTTTTATATGTTTCTTCATCACTCGACGACTCGGTACAATCAATATTTTCGTATTTTAAATCTCACATGGACACAGTTTGCTAGAACGATTGATAAATTATTATTATATTAGATATATTAATATATTAGAATCTGATTTTAAACGCCACAGAGAGCATTACACTAGTGTTGGGTTTCATAAATCCTTCGTTGAGATTCATTCATATGAATCAGTAGTGATGAGTGAATCGAATCTCGAATAGACTCTTCAAAGATTCATGGATCTCTAAAGATTAATGAAACTTCAAGGATTTATGAATCGCAAAAGATAAATGAATCTTCAAATAATCATAAACCTAAAATATTCATTAATTAATTAAAATTTATAGATCTCCTGAGCGTCATGAATCTTAAGATAGGTATGATTTTCCAAATATTGTATTTGCACGATCCCAACTAAAAACATGCCCGTCGTGGATTCAATCTTCGCATGAACCATCTTACCATAGCAAACCATCCGGCTGCGTGGGACTTGCCAAGAAGTCTCGAAAGCCTGTATATACTGGCTTGGTTGTTACACCAAGAAGAATAATAATAATGAGAAGTTCTTAGAATCTTTGCAGATATACGAATCCCTTAAGATTGAGGTATACGAATCTTTTGAAAGTCATTAATCTTTCGAGATTCAAGAGTCTTTCTAGATTCATGAATCTTTGCATCCGAGATTCAAGAGTCTTTGAATCATTTTAAAGATTCATTCAGATTCATGAATCTGAATCAGATTTTCTCAACACTACACTACACACATTGCATGAAACGAGCTTTGTATTGCATGCACTTTAACTAAAGAGAATAAGCTCGTTGTTTGTTCAAAAAGTTAATGTTTAATAATTTCCCAAATACCTTCCAAAAATGTCAGGCTTGATCGCGTGTGCGTGTGTATGAGGGGCGTTAGTACTTAGTATTGAGAGAGTTGTGGGAATCTGTACAGTGGACTGTGTCTTTTTGAGTGATATCAATCTTAAAATATCCTGATTTGCCTTGGCAAGATAAATAGCAAATATGCTTGATGAAAACACCCTGGTTCTCGTCAAACTTTCTGTAACAGTTCAAATGTCACATTGGAACAGATTATCTAATTTCTACAAAAAAGGTTTTCTTATATTATTCGCTATTTTCAAGACAATTTTGCTCTTTTAGTTAAATTTTTAAACCTAATACAAAAAAAAAATATACATTGTATTTAAAAGCCGCTGCCATCACTTTCAGCCAAGTCCTTTCCATCCTTATCCCTGCCGACGCGACATTCCAACCGACACACAAACACACCATCCGCCATAGACAGACCCCGTCAAAGGCGAAAGAAAGGCGCCCATTCAAATGGAGCAATATGAGCACTTTCATTCTACTTCACCGAATGAAAACGATAAAATGATGGGCTTTATGTTGCTTGTACTCCCCATCCCCCCTCACTACATTCCACACACCTTCCACCCGCACCTCCCAGGAGACTCAGGGAAGCTGCTCCGTGCCTTGTTTGTGTTGCTTCTTCAGTTCAACAAAAAGCAGAGCAGCTGAAAAAAAATAAAGTGAGAAGCAACATTCCCGCCCACCACCTAGCGGGCATGCTGGTAGAGCAAAAAAAAAAGACTCCGAGAAGAATGCTCTTTGGAGGAGCAACGCTTTGGTTACACTTTTTCATCCATTTTCCATCAGCCAGCTCCACCACTTCAGCGCCAGAGGGGGGAGTTTTCGCAGGGAGAATGTGTATGTGTGCCGGTTTTTTTGTTGTTGTTGCCTATTATCAGCCCGAGCACTCAACTACTGTACAATTGCGAATGAAACTTTTTCGATTTTCTGTCTACAAAATAGAGCGCGCACACACACACACACGCAAAAAAAATCCCATTTCTTTCCCAGACGTTTGCTTCTATGGTTTGCATTATGTTGCGTACTGTTTGCGAAACAGAAAAGCATTTTATCTTTACAGCAAACATTGTACAGTATTGTAATGTGTTTTTTCTTTTTTTCTTTTATTTCTCTCGTCTTTTAATTATGCCTGGTAGCGAGTGACTGTTCTAGTGAATAGTTCCTTTACAAATAAAAAGCACTAAATGAAGAAAGCTATTGTATGAAATGAGATCAAAAATGCTTTGGTTGCACAGTTGTTTCTTAAATTTGTTGAAATTTCCCTTAAAATGCCACTTTCTTCTTTGCCAAGTCTACAAAAACCGAAACACGAGTTTGACATTTACACCGCTCCTTGACACTTTGCTTAAAGTTTTCCCTACCAATGGTTAACCATTTTTCCACTCGCCGTCTTTGCCATTAAAACTCCCTAAAACACAAAAAAATCTCCCATTTGAGAGGAAAAAAAACGCCCAAAAACAATTACAGCAAATGAAAACCACAAACAACGGTTATTATGCTGTAATGATGTCGAGTTTTTCCACCCATCAAAACCCTGCGGCCAGCGACGGCTGCCAAACCGAATGGAAAACCCTCCCTCTTGAATCACGCACGCACGCGTGCCTCTCGCTCACTGAAACACACAGACACACAGACCCAAACCCAAAACTTGATGTTTTTAATTAATTAATTATTCATACACCACTTCAAACAGGCAGTTGGATGGCTTTTTTCGGAGCGCGGTGCTTTCATCGGCGCTGCTGGAGCGCAAAATGTCAACCGAATTGCTTGGCTCGGTTAACTTTTTGCTTCGATATTTGGCCGTACTGTACAGCCTTACCATACCATACCAAAGGTGCTGCCGCTCCGAGCCGAGGATGGAAATGATGCCTTGGGAAAATGGAATTCTTTCTTAGTAATTAATTTAAAAAAAAAGTCCACCAGAAGCCACAGCACCCGGCATCCTGTGGCATGAAATGAAATGATTTCCGTTTCCCTGAAACAGTTGACAGTTGCGACACTTTCATTTTAAGCGCGTTGCGTTGTGGTGGAGCATTGTGGAAAGAATTTTCACACCACCGTTGACATACTATGGAAATTGTTAATGGTTTTGAGTGTTTCAGGACAGGTTTTTTGTGTATGCATGCATTCAGAAAATAAGTGTTCACAATACACGAAATGGTTGTTGCTCACTTATATCTAGGATTGCGTGACCTTTTCACTCGGGTCAACAGTTGCAGAAGCAAGATTAATGAAACAGACCATACGTTACGTACATAAATCATTACTTTACATCTGTGAATGATTTAAGAGTGTGAAGATTCCTCTTTTAAAAGTCCTGTCCACTGCGAACTGTTGCGATGGAAGGGTAAAACCTGATATAAGGGTTGATTTGAATATGAAACATATTTAAAAAAAAACGGTTTAATGTTTGATTTGGAGGCTTTTAAATACTATCAACAGTATTATGTCTTGCGCGTTACATCTTAAACGTAAAAAATGCTTTAAAAGGATTACATAGGTTAAAATATGGTTATAGCTGTTACACGTAGAAGAGGAAGAAGGATTTATATTATGAATAAAATGAAGTTAAATATTTTGCCCTAACTCATCCCTAACGATCACACGAAGATCGATATTTCAACAAATAAGATTGTATTTGAAATGTGGTTCCTTCCTGGAAAGTATACCAGAAAACATTGTTTGGAAGAAGCTGGAAATTCTAAGTAATCCAGTCTTTCGTGAGATGAATATATCAGTATTTTTTTACAAAAAAACTGTATCGCTTTTTGAAGAAATTCGTGCTTACTAGAGTGCTTTTCTGTAGGTTTCGTAGTTGAACAGTAATGAACGATTCTAAGATATAACTTGCCATTGCTTCTTCATTGTTTGGCAATCACAGGAAAGGCAAACCTCAAATCTGCAAAACTCAGACTCTCAAAATCTAACAATTCAAACTCAGCTTTATGAACCAGCTATTTAACATTTGATAACTGTAAACTATTGTTTACATAGAGTTGGCAAGTTTTGACCGCTATGGAGGCTTTGGAAAAATGTCAAAAAATGGGGAGAGATATGGACGCGTGGAGTAGGATATGGATGACTGAAATTCACAGTCCTTTTGTATCTGCATGATTGTGTAAACTACTACTCTTTATGTACTCTGAACTTGTCTAAACAAATGAAGTTCTTTGAAACATTGTTCCAGAAACTTCCATTCTAGTCAAATGTCAGAAGAAAAATCATTTCAATTACGCTAAGATACGCATGCCAGCGAAAGGAAAAGTATATTTTGCAATAACGACAACAACAACTAGTAGCCAAAATTATACAACAATCAGCCAAAATTATACCACAAAAACTTTTTTTCTTACTGCACGTAATAATAACTAATCGAAATTACATATATTTACTATGGTTTCATCAAAATCGCCAAATCAATGCATAACAAAATAAAAATAAAATAAAATAATCACCGCCCCCGGGTGGACTCGAACCACCAACCTTTCGGTTAACAGCCGAACGCGCTAACCGATTGCGCCACGAAGGCGAACTGAAGATGTGCGCGATAGATTGGCATTTGGTATGGAGTATTAGGGAGACATGCTTGTTGACGAGTTACTATGGCCTAAAATATACTTTTCATCGTTAAGCGTGTTACCGACGTGTAGTTGTTAAAAGACCTTGAATTTTACGATCTTCGCTTGTGAAGCAATCCAAACAGCACACTGCCCATTGTTGTACGCTATTATCGTAGACATAATGCTACTATTTTTGTGATTCTTAAAATCACCAGCAATTGTTTCCTTCTGCCCTTCAATTCAATCAAAAGGTATGTGTTTAATTATTTCCCTTTCACACAAAAAAGTAAAAAAGAGTATAAAAAACCGCCCGCCTTGTACCATATGCCAACTCTTAATAGACTTCTACCGGTACCAGCAGCAGAATGGATTTTCCCTGACTACCGTTTTCTATATTTCCTGCACATCAACCTACCTACTCCCCCTCGCTGCTGGAGACCGGCACCGTTCCGGTGTGGAAAATCAAATCGATAAAAGCCAATTTATCGATAGTACATCGGACAGTGGCGGCGGCATTTGGCCGCTACCGGGCTACCGAACAGAAGTTCTTCCAAGCCCCCACAGGCCGTTTGGCGCATTGTTTAGTCGGCTGTCGGCGCCCTTTTTACCCGCTTTTTCTTTCTCCACACAGACACACACAGACACACTACAACGGAATCTGCTTCCCTTGCGCCTTGCGCTATCTTTTGCCATGCGCCTTTATTTTGCGCAACAATCAACCCAAACAACAACTGCAGTATCATCATCAGCCCCCGGGGGGTGCGGAGTAGCAGCAGTGGCAGCAACACCGCCAGCGATAGAACGGTTCGATATGCGAAACAATGGAAACTCAATTAAAACTATTTCCCACCTACCCCGGTGTTTTCGGGTGGGTAATCGAGGCTTCCGGATCTCGACGGTCCAGATGGGAATAGGCATGGATGGCGGGTTAGCACCAGAAACCACCAGGGTCCAGGTCATGTGTCAGCAACGGCACACACACTCTCCGACACACTTGTCTTGCCTGTCCCGTTGATCTCTCTCGCTCTCTGACGAACCCGTAAGGTGAAATAATTCTACATAATGTTTTACTTCACCTTTTCATCGAAATTTTACGTTTCCAGTAGCTCTGAAGACAGAACGCAGAATTCTCCATTTTGGAGTGTGTACTTTTTATGCCACACCACCGGGAGAGCTGCATGTGGCTTCCGAAAATCGATTGTACCATTGTTGGATTGTAATGCTCCCCTCTCCCTGCCACACGGTGTGTCCCTTCTTCACCTTTCCCAAGAGTATGGGTAAGAAAAGCGAGAAATGCTACCATTTTTTCCATTGCTTTTAGTTGTTATTTTCAAAAGATAGTGATGGTGTGTTTTGAGTATAGAAATGGGCCGAAGACGGCACACACGGTAGCACACTGTTTGATGCCGTACGCCATTGTTGGTCGTGTTTTGTGTTGGGTTGGAATTTCGTTTCCTTTCCCGCTGCGGGGGAGAACGTTGTTTTTTTCTGTATCCCAGCCCCTTTCTTTCTTCGTTAGTGATGTCCTGCTATGCCACTGCTACAAACAATTGGTACAAGTGGATTTTCGCAAGGTCATCGTCATTCGTTGTGCGCCAGATGAAGCGCTAATTTAATGGGATCAACAAAACCTCCAGGTGGAGGTGAGAAAGTTTTTCGTTTTATTTTTCGTAAAAAAAAATTAGAAACTTTACAATTGTATGTTATTATTTCCATTTGGTCGTTTGACATGAGGTTCTTATAGAGGTTTTAGATATTTATCTCGTTCCTTTCCTGGCTTGGACACTGGATAGCTTCAAAAAATGCCAACTTTCTCGTAAAACAAGGTTCCTTTGGCATAAATTAATCCAAAATTTGTTTCGCGTTGAAAATCAATTTTGACTGTTGCCAAAGCAGTTGTGACAGCCGAACTAGACCACCACGATCAGCCAGGTTAAAGCCGCTCCCGAATATTGAGCGAATGAAAGCGAGTGGCACCGCAAGAAGAAGTGGCCAGTTGCGATCAATAATCGGGAGTAAGAGCACGGGATTTTTTGTAACGCGCGTGTGCGCTAGAGTAAAATAAATACTTAAGCCGGATTAAGGCAAGGAGCGAGATTAACCCGAGTCTTTTAATTTATCATTAGTGCGTTGTTAAAGAAACCGTAAATTTTTGGTCGCAAATTTCTGCATCAAATTTATTTCAAAGGTTGTATAACAAAACAGCATATATTGATCATATTGATCACTGTATGATGTGTACATTCGCTCCACATTATGAGTTGGACGTCTGTTACGGTGGTATTAACGCAATTATTTAGATACAAAGATTGCTCAAACCGTGGAAAAAATACAACAGAGTTTGCTTTGTGTAACCATCTCCTTATCTTTTTTTAAATGATAGAGACGTTTTGTGTGCTCATTAATAAAGTACTCTTAACGATCACAAAAACAACGATTCAAAATAAGTTGTTGGTACAAAAATAAAAAATAAACTATTTCATTAGTTAAAATAAGACTTAAGGATCTCTGTTTTGAGTTCAAAATTTAATGACATTTTTATTGAGTTTTGTTTTATATAACTTTATAGTCGAGCAACATCGTTCTGTCCTTTCAAAATTTTGAATGAAAATCCCGTTCGAGCGCTCTAGTGCAAAATGCCTTTGAAAGGATACACCGTCGCGCGTTCAGTTAAAATTATAGAAAAATATTTACCTAACACTATATGCTATCAAAAAGCACAGGATGCACAAATGACACCTTCCCGGAAGGTTAACACAGCAGCCGCAGCAGCAGCAGCACCTGTAAAAACAAAACCCCTGAAAGAAGGTAGCCACCACGATCATCATCTGCAGTTGTTTGCTTTTTACCTGGAGCAAAACGATAGATCTTTCTTGCCCGCTGCTTAACAAAAGTCCCGGAGACTGACACACCTGATACATGGTTTCCTCTCGCTGCCCAAATGGCGACAGACTGTCTGGAGCGTCGTCTTCCTTCGGTTGTGGTACAGGGAAATTGATCTCAAGACGGCGAACCTTTCTCCATACGTTGAGCTGTGCTGAGCTTCCCGTCGCAGGCGGCTTCAATGAATGATCCCTCTTGCTCATTTGCATGATCGGCTTTGGCAAAGGATCATTCCTGTATCGGTGTGCTGATGGCGTGCGAGCGAAACCGTTTGCACTTTACTGTAAACTTTGAAGATAGCGATCTTTACAGATCATTTGAGTGTGCGTGTGTGTCGATGTGTATAGAATATTGAAACTATCCAATATTATAAATCAATCATATACAACTCATAAAAACTATAACACAAAAGCATTGCTTCATGTCTACCACAGCTAAAGCTGCATTAGACGATCACCAAACAATTCCCTCACACTCACACAAACACAAACCCAAACACAGGCTAGAGTTGTGGGAAGGGCTCATAGTTAGGTAATGAGTTGAGCAGCTCAAAAACGATTGCCTCGGGGACGATTCGTGCAATAATCCTCTTCAGAGCCCGCTCTTCAGCATTAGTTCCAGATGGTCCTCCATCTGGTCGAACGACACCGTCATCATAATCATCATCCACCACCGGGCAACTACAACCGGGTAAGCCGGGCCAAGACCTGCTGCCCGCGCCATCATCCCAATGAAAAGGAAACTAAATTCCCAAGCATCCGCACTAATCCCCACCCCAAAACTAAAGGATTACAAGTGATAAATAATGAAGGCAAAATAAAAACCAACATAGAAGAGCAGAGTAGGAAGAGCACGAAAAATCGGTGCAAATCGTGGCGAAGCCACCATTCGGGCTTTGGTACAGTAAAAGGAGAAATTGGACAATGGCGAAAGGATTATGAGCGGGTTTTTTTGAACTACAAACGCTCAAACTCATACACACACACACGCATACAAAGACATTTCAGGACAATTGGCACAACACAACACAGTGAAAGGAATGAAAGAGCTTTCATAGAAGCGTACGCCACAATGGGATCAGTGGCCGAAAGCAGAAGAGAAACATAATAATGGCTAAGTTGGTAAGTGGGAGAGAGAGAGAGCGCGTGAAAAATACAGCAGACACACGAGAGGTTAACTATGAGACAGTGTCCGCAGAAGATAAATAACAATCTGATTGATAGTTGTCGAAAAAAATGTAGTATAAAAGTCCCATACAAAAGTTGAGACATGGGCTTACCCTTACCCTGAACAATGGTTGAATCACTCACTGCCTCTCGACAAGGGCAGCCTAATTAAAAACAAATAAGCCAAAGCAAAAAAGCTGCTTCTCAATAAAAAAATGAGCTTTTTGTTGTTGCTTCTAGTGGCTTCAATTAATCGTGCGAATTCAGTTCAGCAAACAATACACGATCACGAGACAACCTTTGCAGTGCTGTATTGTGCTATACATTGAATAAAACATTCTTTGGCGACATCGACCTCGCTCAGCTCACTCAGTGATTAGCCGAGTGTAATCGGTACTAATCCTTCTCTGACCAAAGCCTTCGCTATGTTTGATGATTTTTGTATGTGACCAAGGAAAACAGTGTAGAGTTGAAGGGGTAAAGGGCATCATCCATCAATAACGTAACGCTAAAATTACAATTTTCGAATCCCTTTCTCCTACTCTTACAATAAAATGTAACGTTTTAAGGAACTTACTTACATAATTAAAAAAACTCTATTTACAATCCTTCTTTCACATCCAGATTGATAGTCTTTGAACCAACCCTCCTATCCCAATCATCTATGAATAAGTCTACCTTTAGCTAGATTGTCCTTTTTGCGTCCAGATCAATTTTCCAATCTTAAACTTAATCGAAGACTACAAACCATTCTGCATTTAAAAATGCATGTTTGATTATTCTAATTAAAAAATAACATGTCAAGAAATGTACAATCCGCATGCCATGTAAATATGGGTTTTGTAAGACTTTTTATAAGGGTCACGGTGGAAAAGCAAAGATTGGGCTAAGAAATGGATTTGCCTTAATTTATAATAATGCTGCATTATTACCATAGAGAGGGAAACGTGATCGACAAACGGGATGATCATTACCATGACCGTTCACTGAATAGGGTGTTTCAAAGTAGAAAAACAGTGTTTTGACGTTTATGTGCTCAAAATCAAAAAAAAATTTGCCAAACGGCCAAAAAATCGTAGGACGAATTCTAATAATTTCGAGAAACCTTCAATAATCATTGAGAATTTACAAAAATGATAGGAAATCCTGTAATCAATATGGCGTTATCCTCCATTAACCTTACGTTTTGGTTCATTTCGCCACTGCTCTTTCAAGATCATCACAGCTTTTGCACAGGTGCATTAAACAATTCCAAGTACACAATACACTTCTCTCTCTCGAAACGGAACGATCGATTAATCGCATTTACAAACTTGCCGCTCCCCTGCCATGCGTGATATTGCTTTTAATTGATGCAGACGCTCCTGCTTGTGTTTAACCAACCCGTGTGCCCGTCCACTGTTTAGCTTTATGCACATTCTTTACCATGCTGTATCATGTAAAGCGTGCGTTGCTCGATTTGTGGGCACCATTGTTCCTGGGCGGTGGTTAATCAGAACGACAATAAGCCCCCGAACACGAACACGAACACTCCGTGTTGTGCGAGTGTATCAATAAAACTGGCTGAAACTGCATCAAAGCAAAACTACCGCGTCCGCGCGCACCATTCATCAAACCGTTGTCCATTTTCAAAGGAGCGCAATGGTTTGATCGCTTTGTGGCCGTTTGAGTTTTATTCAAATCACACACATTCTTGAATACATTCTGCTCTCCATCCTTCCTCTTCGTCAAGCTTAATTTGTGACCCAATCTAGTGCCAATCGGTACTACCAAGCGCATCGGCGCACGATCAGTGGTGCGTAGAGAAGGGAAACAGGGAAAGGAGAAAAAATCATCATCGCCCGCGCACAATGATATTCGTTCCGAAAACATATAACGCGTGAATAGGTGACCAAATGAGCGAAGGTGTGCGTGTATAAAAGATGTTTTCTTTTGGATGCTTTTTAAGTTTTCTTTGGCTTGCCCTTTTCGGTCGGAAGTGAATCGTAAGCGAGGAGGGAAATGCACGAGGGAATGTAAGGAATTGAGCAAGAGAAACGTGCTTTTTGGTTAAGAAGGTGGATATAAATAAAAAAGGTAGCAATACAGTGTACAATACAGGAAGCTGATCAAGTTTCTGAGAAGTAGTTCTGGGAAGGGGGAAGTGAATATGTAGAGAACGAAGCAAGAGAGGTGAGATTCAATAATTAACATCTATTTTCTAAGGAAAGCAAATTATTGTAATTTCTGCCATTTAAATTACAACGAGCAGCAAAAAATAACACAGGACCACAAAATGGGATAAAAGAATTCTTTATATCAATTATTTTATACTTCCATTTTACGATTTACGAATGTCTGAAAAAGATCATTGTAGTAGTTTTAATTAGTTGTATCACACCATCACACTTATGATACGTAATTACAGTTCCTACTGTAGTTGGTATATAGGATCTCTACAGAACAACAAAAAAGATGTAGTGAAAGGTAGGTGAAGACGGACACCTTAAGGAAATTGATGGAAATCTAGGAATATATAAATACACCGACCATGAAAATGTGCATACATTATCTCAAACTAATGTTTTATCAGAAAATGTTTTGAAACTTTTAAGTTTTTATCGATTTTTATGTTATTTCATGAAATAAAAACATATTTTTTCGTGCAGTTTAGAAATGTTCGGGAAAGACGGACAAATGATATGGGAAAGGTGGACATCATGTAAGGTAAGAACCTGTTGGGAAACGTTGGAAAATTAAAGAGGTGTATAGTATTTTAATATATCCCATTGATTTCAACGTCCTTGTATGCAAATAAACCAATTCAGGGCCAATTGCAACGACGATTCATTCAGCCGTGAATTTAGGAATTGTAAGCACCGCTTATCATACTATAGCTATATCATATATCGTAGAATGTAGAATCCAAAACATTATTAAAATATCGCGCACTAACAGCTGACGTTGCTCCCGCTTACAGAACAACTGTCTAGAACTTCCCTATAGGAAATTACTCCGCGGAAAGTCCACGACCCCAGCATGTTTGAGGGACTTGTCAATAGTTAAAGCCATTTTTTCCAACATGTCAAAATTCAACTTTTTGATATTTTCAATCCCATAGAATCTCTCATCTATTCCTGAAGGTTGTCGTATCAATGACTCTTCTTTATATTGCATAAAGTGTGTAAGTCGTGACAAGATATAGACTATCGTAAAGTGCATCATCTTCGTCGAGCGAGTAATAGCATAACGAATGGCTGCTATGTTGACTGGTGTGCCGTTTCTCGCATATTTCCATGCTTTATCTTGTTGCTGGCAAGTTTATATCTTCTAAATACCCTTGTTTAAGGTATTTGCTGAAATCTTTTGATCACCAATTGATATAAGAAGTAAAATAAAATGAGAAATTCGTTGTTCATCTTTCCCTACGCCAGAGTGTCCGTCTTTCCCGCTATGGTGTCAGGCTGTTTTAATCACCAAAAAACAATGTTTTTTTATTGTTTTCATTCTAGTTCTTTCGCCATTTCTGTGCTTGATAATCACAAGAACTCATTTATGTCATAAAATTTCCAAAAATGTAAACAATAAAAATAGTAGATTATAAGATCCGCAGTAGTTAAATTAGATCCACAAGGGTGCAAACGATTGAAAATTTGTTTTGTTCTTGAATTTAACCAATTTTGCATACATTATGCCAAAAATGTTCGCAAATGTGTTGTTTTATTTGAAGTTTGGATGATGCATTGTTGAATTTTTCGAAAATTACCTTTTTTATTCATTTATGAGAAGTATCCATCTTACCCGCAGTGTCCGTCTTTACCAACCTTCCCCTACTCGATAGGTTTGGTTCATCTGTTCTAATGAAAAATACAGTGAAATAACTCTAAGATATAGTCTCTTCAAGATGAATTGTTTCTTCAAGTTGAATATTTTCACGTTCTACGATTCACGAAGATAAATATCTTCCTAAAACGAATATTCTCTAAATTTCATATGCGATTTGATAGCTTAAATTCTCTTAGATAAATGTTGAAAACCAGTTGACATAAATATTGCTCCAAAAATTCCATATTTTTCTCTCGTGCTTTATATATGCTTGGATACTTCATAGCAACACCTTCTCTAACTCTCTCTATGTCTATGATATAAATATCGCTCTAAGCTGACGGTCTCTTGAAGATTCCCCTTAAGGAGATACCAATGTATTATTTTTTACACATTGTAGTGTTGGTTTTTATTTATTTCTATATATCAGTGTTATTTTTATGTTTTTTACTCATTGACTTATGTTATCCTTATTTAATGGCTTATTTCATTTAATTTTCAACCGAATTTTTGCTATCGAATATTCGGAAAACGGCAATAAAGGTTAGACTATTTAAGAACAATTTGAGTATTTTCTAGAAGCATGTGGTAAATGCAAGAATAAACCCTGATCTACCTAAGCTAGAATCCACCTAAGACAAAATTAAAGAAAAAAAACCAAATGTTAACTTCCACGCTTCCACTTTTCGTACCTTCAAGAGTGTTGATGCCTTGCAATATTTTAAATAACTAATCCAGATTTATTTTGAAGATGCAATAGAAATTAGTGGTACGTTTTTGTTCTACTTTAATGCAAGAAATTATTAAATAATTACTGGGGTTTTTCTGTTTTAGCTAAATCATGTTTCTTTCTATCTCATATTTTTATTAGAGTGAACGAAAAATACCATAATACCAATTGAGGTTGATAAATTCAAGCACAAAATCTTCCAGAAACTTAATATAATTATAATTTAATCCCATTACACCTCCAAATTGCCACTGAAAAAGCAAAAACTACACGGCTTGACATTACTTTAAATAGAAAATTAAAATGACAATGCAAAGAAAAAAAAACAGGACAAAAAGGCAAAACATAAAAGAACATCTTTTACCGATTTCCCTTTCACTAGCATTTTTTTTTTTGTTATTGAGTGTGTATAGCAAAATTTAATCTTCATCTACGATACGATTGTCATTTTCAGTCGATTTCACGTCAACTGTGTAAGCAGTAAGAAGGAACCGACGAACGACGACGACAACATCGCACGCACGCTTACACTGTGTGACACTGCAGTGGGTTGGCACGGCAACGGATCGGGTGCTACGAGATTCTGGTCGATTGCAATTTTGTGTTCGCTTTTGTTAGCTGCATTTGCGCTCGTCTCATCCGGAGCCGGGCGACCCTTATTCTTGAGAATTTCTTGCCGACAAAATCGACCTAGTGACAAGGGCGGGAGGCGTGTGCGCTTTCCGCTTTCTAGTTCACATTCTAGATCGGTAAAGGACAAAAATGGAGTAGAAAGAAGCGGGTAGAAATGGAAGCACGCGGGACAATGTTTCGCAACTGCATCTTGCTGGGTGCTGGCGTAAACCGAAAGGGGTGAGAGCACATGTAGAATATGAATTTTAATTTACAACAAAACAAAATTTGGCACAACCGTATGCGTGAGAAACCCGGTTTGATTAATCGATCTGGGGCAATTTTTTGCTTTCGATTTGGAAAAGTTAACGAACTTTCTATTGTCGATCGAGGGCCAGATGAGTGATCAATAATTCATAGCCGTACTTTAGTGGCAGCGCATGTTAGAAGCTTGTAATGCTGTTGTGCTATTGTGTGCGCTTTAAAATCCGTGCAACCAGAACCCATTGAGAAAGGTTAGAAGAGAAATGGAAGCATTTCTTTTGCGTTTTTAGGTTAAGATCGTCTTCAGTCAGTCGATATAATACGCACAATCAACAAATTCAATTATGCACAAACGCAGAGCCAAAGCATGCGTCCCGTTCCGCATGCAATTGCACCAAAACGCTGACGAGGAGAAGAGAACGATGAATACAATCTTCAAGATTTAAAGATTAGACAGATTCTTTCCTCGCTTTCTTTTCTCCCGTGTGCCGTGTCCTGACAATCGCAGACACGGCATAAGCGGCATCGATTGTCCGGTCCGTGACTGATTGACATTTCTCCATGCTGCTGATGATGACGATGGTCTGTGAAGGAGGAGGACGCGTTGTTCGGTATCGATTTTGGATGACAAGTCCGGACAATCCCGCACAACAATCGAAACAAAAGCGCTCAAAACCGTACATAAGTCCAGCGCAAAGCACCCCTTATATCCAGGGCCGGGGCCGGGGCTTAATAGCTAATCTCACCGACAGACAGGGTCAACATGCGCAAACAAAACCCCGGGAATTGTCAAACTAATACACATTGCATTGTCACAAGCAATCGAAAAATGACAATTGAAAAGAAATAGGAGGAAAAAAACAACACGGTGACAATTGTCCGGATGGTTGGCAAAGACAATTTCATACTTCATCAATATTCTATCGGACTTTGTGTGGTTGTTGTGTCCGTTAGGTATGTCTCTCTCTCTCTCTTTTCCCCAATGGCGGTCATTAAAAGACTTTTTTGTGTGCTGATTTTATTCAAGCAGGGATTTGCAAGCAATTTCTTCATTTTGCATCTTGCCCCGGTATTCCATTACGGCTTGCAAAACGATGATTTCCTGGCGCAGGAAGAAATAGGGAATGTGAAACCTTTTTCTAATCCACCCTCCTCTGTCATTTTTGTATGTCTTACCGACGTTGGCGGATCTTGCTGATGACGCTACTCCCAGCAAAATCATCTTAGAAAGCGTCCAGCTTTTTGAGTGAAAATTGGCTACAAAAGTTTATATTACAATAAACCACACGCACAGGAAATAATATTTTCTTTCCATCATACACGGACAGGATTAACAAAGAGCGCAGAAAGAAAGGTGTTTTTGTTTCTCGAATTTCATAAGAATAGATGTCGTGAAAGCTGAGCCTGGGCAGAGCGAGTATTTCGCGAGTTTGTCTGAGTTTGTTTCTGGCTGATGTAAGTTTTTGCGCACCAACAATCTGATCTGATGCTATCCTCACTGTTAAGGCGTTCGAGGAAAGAGTGGTGTTGTTGGTGTTAAATACAGGGCTTGGGACAATGGCACAAATGGTAGCACGATCGGACGTAATACGAGCCGTGATTTGACACCTCGCTGGCCATGGAATAGAAAGGTTCTTTGGTAGATTCTTTGTTGTCGTGCGTTTGCCTTTCTCAGGGGGCTAAATAGTGTCAAGCGGAAGCATGATGTTAAAAGGTGTTACAATGCGAACAATAACGAAATGTTTAGCTTCGTCATAGTGGAAAATGTTTTCAATAACTAGCTTTGTATGCCTGATTGCTTCTAAAACTAAAACATAGTTTGTTTTGCTAATCCTTAACCTTAACCTGTTTTGATAGTCGCTGTTACTTTCATTATAGTGTACAGTGTTAGCAAACTAAGAATTCAGGGTCATTGCTTTACATTGTCCCTTGCGAACTTCTAATGCAAGTTGAATTTCAACTAAATTATTGGACTTGTATTGATATGATCATTCACAAGACATAGCTCACCTGACACCTGATCTATATTCCACCTTGAGTTCAAGTACGTATACATATACAGGTGGTCTGCGAGATACGCGGATACCTCTTAAAGGGGATTTCAAGATACGAAGTTTTCGAAGTTAGTTATTTGGGGCAAATTGTACTGATTTTACATATAAATTGTGAATATAGAAATTCTTACATAAAATGTAAAATAGATTCCATTTTGGTACAGATTTAAAAATCATTAAAAATCATTAAATCACACAATTTTAATATTGAGACAGAATCATTGTAAATAATGGATACAGTGCCTAAAACTTCCTACTTTATACAAAATTGTAAAAAAAATAGGAAAATTTTGAAACCGGAAACCTCTTTCGTAAAATTCAACTAACACAGAAACTCGAGATACGCGGTTACTTCTCGGTCTTTAAACGCGTTAATAGCGTATCTCGAGGATATGTAGAATCATTCTAAACAGGCTGATACTATTACTCTCTCATTCATATCATATGAATCATTTATCAAATAGAGTTTTTTTAATTCCAAAGTCAATAAATCTAAATCTAAACAAACGTTGTAAGAAGAATTATAGCCAGCAATATGTTGAATTCTTTTTAAAGTGCGTTTTTCCCTAAAGAAAAATAGATTGCTTTCCAAATAAGTCATATATCGGCATGTTAAAAGTAAAATTTTGCCTCAAATTGTAACATATTCTGCTTGAAATTTGAATTTCAATCCTGCAGAAAACGATACGTTACAGTTTATTTTTTCCGCTTTCCTAATCATAATCCTTCTGCGATACTCCATTCACAGAATCATCACAAACTAGCTGCAACCTAGCTCATCCTATGCCCCCTATCTATCGTTTGATTTCATCAATAATATCCAATACCATCCATATGCTCACGCGTGTGTGCGTGTAAATGGTTCCGATTTGCATGGAAAATAACTTTTAAATTGAGTTGTAACATGATCATAACTGTGCGGGTTTAACGGGGTCACGGAAACGTTTCCCTGCGTTTTTCCAGAGAAAAGGGGTCCAATATTGGGAATAATTCATTCACGTTGAAAACTATTCCTGTTCAATAAATAGAGCAGAAGCGGGAGCACATTATAAATTCGCCACCGTACATGTGTTTTGTCCTTGGGTAAAAGGGCGTAAAATCTGCGCTCAATTCTGTATTCATATCGTGTAGCAAAAAAAAGGTTTCAATCCCTTAAGGTAATTCGAAGGATGGTACATCTCATCGCCGTTTGGCACATATGCAAATCGAATCAGTTAATTTCATTTGCGTATCAATGCGTGCCCAGATTGAGACTCGTTCGATACGGTTTCCTGGGCGAAATGTCGACGAGTGGCTGGCGCTTTTGTTTAGTCCGTACCAATGTTGCCCTGTGCTCGATCATTGGTACGGAGATCGATCGAAGCGCTAAGTTGATTGGATGAAATCAGGGCATGCAAAAAAAAGCAGCACCGAGCACATGGTACGGAGCCGGAAAGTCAATCGGTTCTAGTTTACAGCCGTGCTTGCACCCAGTTTTATGCTATGTTTTTGCACTCCCTGTGTGCGTGCCGTATGCCATGCTTTATTAACATGATGCTTACGGGATGTAACCGCTTCAGAGTTTTCATTGTGCTATGAAGATATGATACAAAACACATGGTACATTCGCATTCAAATTACACACCGGATTACACACGCAGATTTAAGCGTCTAGTCCCGGTCTGGGCAGATGCAACGGAACACGTCTTGGAAAGTGAATGTACTCTGCCTTAACTTTACGATCGAGACCGGTTAGTGGGTATCAATAATGTCATAAAAGATTCAAATGTGCTCATATTTTCTGCATACTTGAACCGCTCGTATCGATTTCAGACCCCGTCGTCAGTGGGATAAACAATCGCACTAAACATCCAGCGACGGTGGAGAGTTTACCGCCAAAACCGAAGCGAATGACGGCTGACGGAACGAGACGAACCAGTTTATGGTACCAATCGAGCAGCATAAAAGCGTGGTGTGGAATGTTTTATAACACCGAACAGATATTTTAAGCCTTTAGCCCATCTTATAGCATCGGAGGTAAATCCAAGAAAGATACAGAACATGCAGAAGCACAACCCCTTTTGATCGATCGCCTTACAGTTGATCTAGAACGAACAACGCTGAACGTTCTTTATCACAGCTGCTACGAAAAAGGTGTTGCAGCAAATGCAATGCCATATCATAAAAGTTTATTGCGTTTTGCCTTAGAACACACAGCACACGTCCGGTGTAAGATGTCCGATCGTGTTGTGTTCGATTGTCCGGCTGTGAGAAAGAAGCACTAAAAAGGCACCACCGTAAACATGGCTAGAGAAAATGCAAGTTGGGTGATCGTTGCTTTTAATCGTTTTATGGCACACGTGTTGAACTGCGCTGGGTGCATGATGTGGTTCGGGAAAGTTATTGCAAAGGGTAGAACATATTTATAGAACGTAATAGCCAATTGCGCATAGAAATGCAGTGTTATTGAGCCAACTGATTTCAACCAGGGCAAACGATTACGGAAGTGAAAGAGTTCATGCTATTGAGACTGTTCTTGGGTGCTTCCTACATAGCGGATCATTGCTAGCAACCTGCCTTGCAGATCATTCGAGGTGAACAAAGATCGATTGTCTATCGTTGCTATTACGATACTGTGTGCAGAAACCTTCTGTGGGAACAGAACTGTCGATAAAAATAGAACCAATGCAATTCTCTCTTTAGTACAGACACTGAGCTGAAAGGTCCAAGCAATCTGAATGTTTACTGTATGCGAGCGATCTATGGGGTGATCTTCTTGTAAGGTGCGATCGTGACTATTTCATCGGGTACTATGTCTTTTAATACATGTTAGGTTATGTTAGGGCGGTACCGTGGTACAGTCGTCGAACGACTTAATAACAAGCCCGTCAATGGTTCAAGCCTACAATGAACCATCCCCCGTAGCTTGGATTGACTATTCGGCTGCGTGGTAATGGATTAAGTCTCGAAAGTATGTATAGGCCGGCATGTCCGCGTAGGACGTTACGCCAAATAGAAGAAGCAGATCATTTTGTTAAAGTCAGTTATTTTGCTAGTCACAGATATTACTTATCAATTGTTAAAAATATTCAACAGGATTATTAAGGGATTTTGAGCTACTCTCAATTGTTCGGTAGTTTAAGTAGTTCGTCTTGGAGAGAAGACTAAGAACTTTCCAATTAAAATAAAAAATGTACATGGCTACATAAGGATTCTGCACACTGGATTAGGGATTCAACACTATTATCTAATTCCGTAGAATGTAGAATATCTACATTCTCATTTAAGTTTTTTGTAGCTTTGGCCTAACACTCAACACACTCTATGTAGCTCTCTTGCTCACTGAAACTCTGTAAAATCGATGTAGCTCTGAACTCTTAATGTAACACCACACACTCAATGTAGCTCAGTCTAGCTCATTGAGGTTATTTTGATTACTCTATTTGCCATTTCATCCTACGATCTTCTAAACGTTAATGATTAGCAACATCTTTACGGTCTCCTGGATTCCCCTTTTTACGCTGAGCACACAATTCCTTGCGAATCATGACGCAAGATCAGAGCATTCACTTTCAAAAGGAGAGCATTGGAAAAATCCTTAACCTCCGTACTCGAGTCTTGATCGGCACTTTGGTGGACAGCAACTGCTTTGTGGTCATGTTTTTGGCCTTAGTGTGTGTTAAAATTGAATATTTTGAGGAACAACAATGCAGAGACAACCTTTATGTTAAAAAAAAATAATACCATTTCACACAATGACTTGTCTCCGAAACATGAATGGTTTGGGTTTCCTGAAAATGATGATCAAATAAAAAAAGGACACATGTAATGGATTATGTAACCATAGAGTAACTGATTTTTCTACGGCTAATTTATCTCTTTGCGTGCTTAATTCGTTCAAGTTTTTATCAATCGAATAGAGAAGCAAGCAAAAAAAGGTAAATCTATGATTCAACTCGCCGTGTTTTGAGTTCCATGAATGGGATGTGCTTCAACTTCTCGATCCCACACACTGGATGCCATCTCTTTTTGGTAACCTTTTACCCACCCCTTCTTGCCTTACGGACACACATTCTCAATGGAAAAGCCGTGGCTTTTCTCATTCATTGGGAAGGATTGTATTGCATTTGAGGGCACTTTGTCCGATTCATTTTTTCCCCTCTTATAGGATCCTCTAAAAAGACACCATTTTCAACACCTCGTCCCACGGACGACTGTATGCTTTATTTATTCAATGAAATTGTGTATCCGAGCAGCATAAAAAGACACCGACACAGCCACACATATACAGGGAATGGGAGTAAAAAAAGAAGGAAAACTATCATCCCTAACACATGATATATGATATGCCCGGTATGCCGCGCCATTGAGCGCTATTCGGGGTTCGATCATTGAGAGAGTGCACCCACCGATCGCAACAAAAGGCCGGGAATGACAGGCAGAATGGGAGGAAAAAAACTGGGAAGGTGTGTAACAGTGGGGACTTCTTATTTTATAAAAACGAAAAACAGGTAAATAGCTTCCTGTCGCGTTGGCGTTCCTGTGTCCCAGCCACCCCTGTCCAGATCCTTTTGCAAGGTGTGCCTGGCATTCATCAATGAATGCGCATTCCCCTGCTTATGGTCAGTTTTGAGCAGCAAACCCACATACATACGGGTGAGACATTAAAACAACACAATACAAAAGTAGGAAACATTTCCCTTGCACTAAAGGTTCGATGTTTTCGATTGCCGCCGACCAGCTCCTCACATCGATACGCCAAATGACACTGCCAAAAAAGGCGATACGAACACACCACGCATCCCAATTTAGATGGGTTCCGTCTTTTCTTTCCCATTCATAATGGGTCAGCGTAATGAATGAAAACCTGTACATCATTGCCAACACACACGGACTCACGCATATATTCGATGAATGGTGGTGACGTGGTAGTTCATCAACGAAAGAAGAGAAAAAATATCTTTCGGTCAGTTCCAACCCGCTAATGGACGCGCTGCTGCACACACAAACAGCACTCCGGTCAGCACTCTACCTGGGACCAGCTCTCCGGGGAATTTGAAGCATAAAACCCAATCACGACCCTTTTAATTTGCATCGAAACGGACTCCCTGGGACACACGGGCCGTTGCCGCGTGCTATGATTCATACCTTTACTTCATCATTTTTCAACTATCTCAGTATATAGCAGAAAAGGAACTGAAATGTGCTTCGTAATCGCTCAGGATTCTAAGAATGATATTCTCAAACGGTACGGGACATTGGCAACTTACACATTAGCATTCAATCTTATCTTATTGTGTGCCATTTGGATTGGCAATGGTGTGGGCACAGTTGCAAAGTGAAGATAGAGAAATCGATAAATTCCCTTTCTCCTCAAAAACTGCATCCATACGAATTCAATAAGAAGCAAGGCAAAGGTACTGATAAGAACTTGTCGGACCGGGTCCTTCTTTTTTACACCTGTTTCTGAAGAATCGAACCCGCTAAGAACTTGCGCTGCCTGGTGGTGACCAAACATAATCAACAAAACCACTTCAAGTCAAGGATTCGATGGGCTTGAAGCTACACAATGACACAAAAAAATCTATCTCTCCCATCAATGGTACTTGAAATAGAAAGCATATTAACATGTGGGGATGAAGATCCCCCAGTTCAAGACACGTCGGATTGGGACAAGAGACACGGTGTAGTACGTTGTGTAGGTCTGTGTGTGGAGATAATTTGATCTCTCCAGCATCCCGTTCCAATGGGAAGCATGTCGTCAGCATTGGGTTTGCCATGGAAATGGCAATTTTTTCCTGCACTCCCCCAGAACTTGGTCATCTTCTTATTGGATGACCATTCAACATATCATCTGATGCATGAAATGGTCAGTGAGCGATTCTTGTTTGTGCAGACCCATTTCTTCCCACAATCGGAGATTCGGTCTCTCCTGTCTCTTCACGTAATGTCGCTTTTCTTTACAAATCCGTTCTTAAATGCTTCCTTTTTATGCTGCAAGGGGGAGCTTTGTTGGATTTAGTTTTTTTGCTGGTTCTTTTCTTTACAAGGGTGCTTATGATTATCGCTGGTGTGGTTTCTATAATAGACCATAAAGTGGGGTGATAATAAAGGAAATAGCGGGGCGATTTAAGAGAAGAGAAACCATACAAGGGTAATGGTGTTATGAACGTAAGATTTGCTCTATTAACAAATAAGGTTAAAATGCAATTAAGTACACACACAAAGTACCAATTACCAGCCTATTGACTAGCATGAGACACAAATAACTTCAATTATTCAATTTCAGCACCAAGCACCGTAGCAGTTGTGTTTATGAATGTTCTCGATTACAAAGGATAACATATATTTTACGACTGTTTTGACACTTATATAAGAATTTCCTAGTTTTATGAAGATTTTGGCGTGAATTTCTTCCCGGAGTTGGAGAATAGCTAAAGAGTATCCTCATCGAGGTCTGAAGGCCGCATTCCGATACATTATTGAAGGAATGGTCCAGAATGCTCCAGAATTGTTCGGAAAATACGAGGTTTTCGTCTTAAGGGTACCGCCAGTATATGATATTTGCCTAAATTTGTTTTTTTACTAGCCTTTTCTAACGAACTTTCTTGATTTTTTAATCCTGAATTGTAATCCAGTTTTGAATTCCTAATTTCGTTACAAATCGTTAAAATTCGTTGAAAACAAAATCTCTTCAAAATTTTAACGGTCGTTGGCGCCATTGAATTAAAAAGATTTAATTTTAAACCCTTGTAAGTATACTTTTACAAGCTTCATTCAAGATTGCGGAAGAAAGTGTTTTGTTAATTTTAATTACTTTTATCCACCAGGCACGGCTTATGCCTTACCCTGACATCTGACATACAACAAAACCCATTCAAACACTAAACAAATCAATTCAATCCTCGTCCCAATGTTGTCACCGTGGGCATGATTTTTAACGAATTTTTCTTTGCGCCTCCCATCACACGTCATTTCACTGCCAATTATTATTGCTCCGAACATCCGAGCTCCGAGGTGTGACACAATCGCACGTAAATTAATTCCCAAAAACCTCGGCAAAAGAAAGCCATCTGCAACAAACCCCCCGGCGCACATCGAGAGACGTTACACAGGGACACGGTTGCAAACTGTTGCATTCGGCTTCTGTAAAGATGCTTTGCTAAAATCCGTTAAACCGCGACATGTTTTCGGAAGTATTCTTTTCTACTACCGCGGCCAGGGTGTGAGAGGCAGACTGTGGCGATAAAAGAGGTGTAAGCCAGCAATAAAACGCTCGGTATGCTAATGCATCACCCCGGTAACCCCTCGGGCGTAAACCCGGCGGTACACTTTGCAAAAGGCAGAGAACGACCCATCTCAGATCTCGGAGTGCAAAATTGGAACGGTCCTGTTTACATCTTAATAAATTTTAATCAAAATTCGTTTCTTCCCAGCAGCAGCAGCAGCCTGTGTTCCAGTGGCGCGAAAATCATCGTCGTCTTCCCCTTTTTCGGACGTGGACATTCTTTGCTGGTGCAGAAAATGGGATCATCCGGCAGCAGGAATCAGGCTGCTGCTGGTGCTGCACCACAAAACGTTTGAAATTTACCATGAAAAGGCAATTGCTCTACAGCTGGCGCGAAAAAGCGAATTTCAATCCCTCTCTCGCTCTCTCTATTACTTTCGCTATCAGGGCCTCAGCTTCATTCAGGTATGGGTCCACATAAAGGGTAAAAGATCCCGTTTCTCGGATTTACACAGAGATGTAGGGAACGTCCTTGTGCGAGGGACCGCGAAACGTTACCGCGATGGACTTGCGATTAAAAGGCAAAACTCCCCGGAGAAAAGGGGTTACATCTTCTTTGATCCAGATCTGCGAACCCCGAAATAAATGCACAATAGGGCACTAAGAATGATCGCACGAATTTAGAGGCTGATCCTAAACTAGACCATGGCGGGGAGTTTCTTCCGTAACTAGGCTTTTGGTCAATGCCATGCAAATGAAAGATTTATGTGAATTCGAAGAAAAACGGCTGCTGCTGCTGCTGCTACTGTTACAACCGACTGAGAGACAATTGGCATGAAATGTGTAGCGCCGACTGGTTTTGTTCGATTGTTATTCTAATTATCAATGATTCGGGAAAGGAAATCGATACCCAGTCTGGAATAGGGGACAGTTGTGTCACGGTCGATGGATGATAAGAAAACGGGAACCATTTATGAGCCTGTCAAACTTGTTATTTCAAATTAAACTGGTGTATCTTTGTGTGCTTGTTCCTATGCAAATAATTTTACTGAACTGTTTTGCTGAAAAAAAGAAATTAATACTTATCTTTTACTTGTAACTAATCCAGATGAACGGATGTAATGAATTCGTATTAAATTTTCTGCATAGAAATTAATGGAAACGAATAGAGCAGAGCTCGCCCAAAGTAGAATGTTTTGCTGAGGAATGGAGACGAATCTCTAGATGGATGGTAACCATAGTAACCGAAGAGGTAGAAACTACTTGTATAAGAAAGATATGTTTGCAACAAAGTATACATATGCTGCATACCTCTTCCATTTAGATTAATTTATTTGCACCAAACATTTAATACTTCGTTTGCAACAAACCTCTTCATCCTAGTTCCCGTTTATTCCAGGCTCTTCGGTGGGCTGTAATTACAATACAACAATCCGCTTTCTTTGACCTGTTGTGATAAAAAGTAATGAAAGGTAGGTCGTCCATCAGCTTTGTTTTAAAGGATATATAAAAGGGTTTTACACGTATCGCAACCATGCAAGATGACCGTATGGAAAATCGATTCCGATAGGTATCTACGTATCTAACCCCGTAATACTTACCGCAATCATGGAGATGACAAAGCTTACAACGCCCACAGCAAGCACAGTATTGTAAAACCGATTCTTGCGTCGATGTTCCTTGAAAAAGTCTCCGTCCGGCACTGGCATGTCGTTCATTGTGAAAACACGGAAGTTTTTCGGGTCATGATATCCACGGGACAAGAATGTCGCTGTTGGAGTACATCATGGTGGAGGGTTATATAACAATCTAGCAAATGAGGGAGGAACTCTAATACTGTTTTGCACTTGCACTTTTAGCAATAGATTCGTTTATACATTACCATTGCTGCGGACAGCCAAATTTGCAACAGCACGCACGGGCAGCATTTTCCTTCCTTTCTATTTGATTGCAAAAACGCAGGAGAGTTGTTCAGAGCAGGCCACAGGCTCAAACCTTCTATGTGTAAGTTTTTCTAATGACTGACGGAACGTTTATTTCCAGTCGTTCCTTGGATGATTGATTCAAGCTTAGCTTACATCCATCCAATGACAGTTGCTTTTGACAGCTGGAAAACGCAACGCTTACTTAGTTTAGATTGATTTAAGAAATAAGAAAGGATACCTCTTCAATTTGTTGGAATACTTTTCTGTTCTCTTTGCTGGAAAGTTTCGGTTACTTTTGTTCAATGTTCAAATTATTCTATTTATATTATTCTTAAGAAGTTTACTTAGTTTTCCAATCATCAAGATAAATCTTTTTATCTTGTGTATTTGTTAAGCAGCATTTTTCTATATGTTTCATGGTTTTATGGTGTTATCTCATACACGTACTTATAATTAAATTGTATAATAGCACAATAATACACCGTAATTGGAGTAAAAAATGGTAGCATCATTTACAACCTCCAATACCCATCCCGATCATACAAAACTATCATAATAATAAAGGCTCTTGTGATTTGATTTCTTTTATGCTTTTGGCATAATCGGTATGATTGTACATGTGAAACTGCACAGGAAAGCTCTGTGCACTTGTGATAAGTAAATTAGGTTTCACAGCTCATGAGCATTGTTAAGCGTAATCAACCATTCTCCTCGACAACCACTCTCCCCCCCCCACCCATTACCCTTCAGGTACTGTTAATAAAAATCTGCGTATTGCTTGTGGACAAAAAAAAAACACAATAATAATACGCCGTATGCATTTCACAAGCGAGTGTGCAGAGCGTCACAAATCATAACATCCAACATAAATAAAACGAATTATGCTCACTTTGCAGTGTATGAAAAACAAATATTTTGCACCGTTGAGCACGGGCAGAGAGACCACCCCACACCGACACAGCCGTTTCGACGGGTCTGCAAAGGGCCCAGAAAGGAATCACTTCGTTACCGAAGGCAGGTAACCCAAGCAGGCTCGCGCACTCGCTCCCCTCAAGGAACGCAAATGGCCACTGGTTCGCCCTCCGAAGTGGTCGATAATCATGGAAAAATTGCAAACGGATAAATAATTGGATCCAGGTGGTCTCGAACGAAGAGCCTTGCGCACACACACACACAAACGCGTGTCTTCCGAAGGGCCAGGCGGTGTCGGAGGGCAGCCCATAAATTTGCCAGCAATTCGCGCTTTCACTGTACGACGACGTTCGTGCACACCTTCGCGCACGCTTGTGCCGGGCCCTTGCTCCAGGGGCCACTCGCGAGCCGTTCCCGCCCAGGCCCGTACCGTTTCACGCCTGCCTCAAGGGACTTGAATCGGGTGATGATTCCGGGGAGTGCATAAAGGCAGTTTATAATATTTTGTCACATGCGAATCGATAATGCAAATTTATTTGCGTAAATATTTCATGCATTGTACACCGTCACCGTCGTCGTCGTTGTCTTGGTTGTTGTCGTGGTTGTTGTCGTTGTCGTATTGGTGTGGCAGGAGGCAAAAACGTCTTTTAGGTGGCTTCGAAACGAGAACTAAGAATGCAAGTCCTGCTTGGCCGAGTTGGGACCGGTGGGGAAGCGCTCATGATCATTCTGATTCGGATTGGAGATCATGCCGATCTTCTTTGCCGTTCCAGATGGTGCTTAGTAATGTTAAAGCAAAGAACAATACATTATTTTAGCAGAAATATTAATATCGAAAAATCAAGTGTCAATTGAATGACTTCAGGAGAGGAAAAGAAAAT
Organism: Anopheles arabiensis; assembly: GCF_016920715.1. Taxonomy (NCBI): domain Eukaryota; kingdom Metazoa; phylum Arthropoda; class Insecta; order Diptera; family Culicidae; genus Anopheles; species Anopheles arabiensis. The sequence continues at coordinate 67,375,456 of NC_053518.1, read as the reverse complement.
GTGGTTGAGTTTGGGTTAAGTTTGATTATAAACCAGTTAGTACGGGATAAAATATTTTTTAAAATTGTCAGTTAACTGATGCCAAAAAATATTCAAAATATTATTAAGACATTGATTTGAAATTGGTGCAAATTAATTTTAAAATTGCAATTAATCGCTCTGATGAAAATAATTCTAATTATATCATTACTCACAACAATATTATATTTACGAAAAAACGATAGCAATGATGGAGCATTTATTGCTCTTAAGAATGAACAATGACCTCTAACATATGTTTTGGAATATTATTATAATTTGAATTGTAAAATGTTTAAAATAGCTTGATAAATATGATGGTTTTTACGTTTTAGGTTTATTTTTGCTAAATTAAAGACAAATTATGGCAAACTATAACTCGTTATTCTTTCTAAATTAAAGGCAGTAAAAGCCAATAAGGGGTTTAAATTGAAAAAAGAATACACAACTGAAATCTAATGAAAAGAATAGTTTTCTATCAAATTAAAAACATTAATAAACATTATGAGGCAACAAACTGCCTCAATCAAACTACATAAATCATATAATTTAAGCTACATTAAAAACTACCACACACATGCCATTTTTCCAGAAAGTTACTACCCACAAAGAGGCGATTTTTAAAAGGCGGGATACTTTCAAACGTCCTCCGGTACCACCATCTCCCGGTTGTGCGATTTTATTGACACGTTTTGGCATTGACCTTGCAAAAAAGCTGCTGTTAAAAATACGCCCCTAGATCGTTTTGAAAATACGCATCGAACACGTTTCAGCGAAAGGGGTTCAACTGCATGGCGCATATGCTAATTCTGCACCATTGGCAAACACGATTGGCAAAATTGCATTAGCACCCCATTAGAAATTGAGTCAAGCGGAATCGAATTTGGTCGCATCGCTAAATTGTCAACTGCCCAACACGCATCCCCGAGCGTTAACCCCTGCTGATAAAAATCATTCGATTCCTTCCATCCTTTCTGTGTCAATACCTACCCTTGTATCGTGTGAAAAAAGCACACACACGCATATAGCGGAAAAAGAGTTTAAAATTTTGGGGCGTTTACCGATTTTATGGTACACTCGATAAATTATTGCCATTTATGTTACTGTGCGCCCTCTGGCGCAACGCGGCGGCCTGGTGGTGGTGGCATTCGACGCGAATTTGATTCCCATTTAGCACGTAATAGAGCTATCAATCGGTGGGCTGGGCCATGAGCCCGGGGGACACATGTACCGGATCATTAATCAGAGACTTTCCGAGCGAACTCGTGTGTGCGAATTTCCCTTTAGCAAAAAAGAGGTTGGCTAAGAGGAAGGCCACAGCGGTGGACACATTCACAATAGAAAATTAATTACTTTAAACTTTCTATTTCGCTTTTGTAGCAGATGGTGTGACATATTCGCCTTCTTTTTAGAAAGAAAAGAATTTATTAGGCAATTGACATAAAAATTAGAGCTTATTAGCTCTATATCAAGGATTTAAACCAACATCATTTCATACTAACGCTTCTCGATTATGCTGTCATGAAGAATATATCCACTCAACTCTTCTTAAGCTCTCCATTTCTGGTACGAACAAACTAAACTGTGTAAACTATGAGAAATTATACCAACCGTAAGCAGCATAAATAAGGTGCCTCAAACAAACAAAACTTTAACCTATTATTGTTGCCCTCTACGCTCACCTAAAGCGCTTCAATAAATTGTCAACAGTTAATCTCTTCTAATGTTTACTAACAGCATTATTAACCGAACCGTCTCAACATGCCCGGGGGCAACCAGCAGCACCCCTTTTGCTGATGCTATTTTGACTGAACTACATCCGATCTGGTGCACACCACTTCCATACCACGATGCCAGCAAATCAACGGCTCAACGGGCTCGCCTAATGCTTATTTATTGCCGGTGGAAAACTCGATCGGCAAACCAACGTCATGGAGGCACGCGCGAGCGAGCGCGCTCGCACACCGCCGTTCGTCCTCATTAAGTTCTTACCACCACCACTTGCAAGAAAGTACTTTGGGTAACACTCAATACCTCCTGCCTTAAGGCACCGTGTGAGTATGGGTGAATAATTTATCAATTAATTTAAATATCAAAGAACGTCGGTGCCTTTGCGGCAAACGATGACGACGAAGACGACGATTTACAAGAGCTTTTTTTTGGGTAAGGGACGTAACCATCAGCATGTCTTCATTCATGCGATGCAAATGCAGGACATGCTGAAAAGGAATCATTCCATTTCGATGGGAATCATTCGTTTGCGGTTTCTCTCGGTTCTGTTTGCCAGCAAAGGCACGACGATCATTCAAAGGACTCTTCCAAACCGTCCCACACATTAATCGATCATCCGTCATCAAACCCACCGTACCGCGCGCGCGCGCCGATCTACCTTCAAGCCACCGTTGATGCCTTCCAACATTCCAGCATCGCATGGTTTTTGAGAAATTGCGTCATCATTGCTGCATGGCTGCGATCAAAAACCCCGCGTTCAAACTCATGCGTTGTACCAAAATGTCTTAATTGTACCTCGCTCGTACAGGAAGTTCGGCCCGGGTCTTTTTCCTTCTGAAAGCTCCAAGCGGTCCAGCTCCAACAAAAAAAAAGATTCAACATCATGTCAAAAGCCTTACACCGCATCATCCGCTCCGTCTTTGGCTCCGTCGTGCTATGTGTGTGTGTATCTGTAATGCCTTGGCCCTGCCCTTTGCGTTCGGATTCCTTCATATCATCAACAATTTATTTGTTTTATGATTTTTTCAACATGTCAAAGTACATTATACACCTATTGTTCGGGATATGAATTAGTGGAGTGATAAATCATATTTTTTGTTCCAAAAGCAGCACGCCCGTTACCGCCGCCTCACCATTTGTTGGTTGGAATGGAATGAACCTCCCGTTCTCCATTGCTGCTCCCCATCATTCCTTTTTTTTTAGTGACGCTCGAGTGCTGGACGTTGTTGTGGTCGGTGTGGCCGCTACAAAGAACAAAGCCATGGTTGGAAGGAAGCGGACGAGAACCGTTTGACTGAATATGGAAATTGGACCGATCACATGTGGGAGAAAAGACAGTTGATCGATAGCGCGTTTCGGTGTTTCGTTCGGCGGCTGTTCAGTTGGTGGCTGATGCGGCCCTCTTTTTTCTCCCGTGGCAGTTGATTATTCCACCGTTTTGGCGTTCCGGGTGGCAGATGGCTTAAAAGCTCCACTGCGGGTAAAGGGAAGCTTTGAAACATCATCCGCTCTTTAGCCCTTTGCCCTGCTGCGCACATACGGGAGGACGGGAGTTTGAAGATGATTAGTTTTTGTTTCCCAGACACCCACTTTTTCCTAAATGCTCGTGTTTAGAAGTGGCCTACAGACAGCTTGTTAGCTTACTAGCTTCCATTGATAAAGAAAAGAATGCCTATTCACAAAAAAAGCATTTTCTTGGCGCAATTTGATTAAACATACGAACTTCTTTTTTTTTAAGACTATCGTAGTAAGCAAATGGTATATTTTTATTCTTTTTTGTGTTTTCTCGCTAATTTTATGTCTTTTAATTTTTTTATCCTTCATGGCGCAATGTCAAGCATTTGATGATTCATAGCCACATCCGAAACTGACTTAAAGCCCGTGTACTTTTTACTCTTTTTCAAAGCATTTGAATGCACCGTTTGGTAGTGAATATAGGATTTTTTTTCGTTTTTAGTTGCATCGCAAAAAAATGAAACACATCATAAATGATTTCAAATGAGCTTTAGAAATTTAGATTTTCAATGCAAAGAAGCCAATAAATCATAGGAACGATTCAAAAATATGTGAGAATCGCTAAATAAATCCCTAGTAAGTTCCCAATAGAGCAATGAAAACGCTTCTGGTTGCGAACCATGAAATACTGTTTTAAATCTTGATTTTTATCGGTGACGACAGAGTCCATGAGGACCAAAGTCACTTTAAATCATTGATTGACTTACAAACGAACCCAAAAAAGTGTACAGGGAACCCTTAAAAAATATGGAACATGTTTTCAGTTGATATGTTTATTAGCTATTCCTAATTGAGTGATTTAAAAAATATTAAAAACAAATATATAAAATGCTTTTTTAATATAAAAAGTTCTTCTTCTTGTTCTTTGGCTCAACAACCGTTGTCGGTCAAGGCCTGCCTTTACCTCTTGTAGGTTTGGCTTTCAGGTGTTAGCAAGTCACATGCAAAATGCAGAAACTTTGTGATTATAGATTATTCTTTAGAGCTTTAAGGCCAAATTAACAAGCTAGTACAGCTGAAGCCACATTTTCTTACTTCTATTTTCATATTTATGATTTTATATAAACTAAACACTGGCAACATTTTGTCAAATCAACTGAGTAAGTGAAAAGCAGTCTGGTCAAACACAAAATAATGTTAAATAATCGATGAGTCTGTATTAAAAGTCCTACAGAAGAATTAATCGAATCGAGCATTGTTGCTCAATAATTCTTTCTACCTTCTACAAATTAAATTCTTAAACACACTCACACCACTCACCACTGCTCTCCTATTGCTCCTATCACTGCCAAAACCTTCAGCCACAAAGGGCAAACACAATGGGTGAGGAAAACACAATCACACAACCGACAAACGAACAAACGGCTCCGGACGACGACGACAACAACGACGACGGCGACATCCACCTCCAAAACAAGCCGCTTTGAAGTTTCCTAAGATGGCCAATTTGATGCACTTTCATCCATCAAAAAGCGAAGCATTTCCCAGCTCGCACAATCCTTGTTCGGTCGGCCCGGCTCGATCCTCTTAGCGCCACGCCGTTGACGCAATGTTTTGGGGTCGGAGACGGTAAAGAATTTTGAAAAAAATGCTACCAAAGGTAGTGAAAGTTTTTCCTTAGCACACACACACACACAAACCACGTTTGACATTTTCGCTTGGGCGCGAAAGAATTGGCGCTCGAGCGCTTTGTTCGGTTTGATAGATGTTAGGCTGGCAAAGGAATCGGGAGCGGATCGGGAGTTTTTCGCCGAAACCCTCCAACTGCACTGCTTTGTCGACGGAGCGGCTGACGTGTGTACGCAGACACTAAGCATAGAAAGTTGATAAGAAATATTGTACTCTCCCCATCTCACAATGTAGTTTATGCGAATTTCCGAGCTGTTTTTATGTAGGCAGTTTTGTCTTCCTTTCTTTATACCACTTTCAAACGGGGTTGATACAGGAAATGGTACACCTGTCCGAAGGGTGGTAGGTTCCGAAAATCCGCCAAACAATGGCTTCAAAGATTTGCAGGAACGCATAATGGCTCTCTCTCTCTCTCTCTCTCTCTCTCGCTCGCTCTCTCCCTCTCTCGGCAAAAGAAGTAATCCCCCACGGGAAGATTTGGACGTTTGAAATCAATAACGTCGCGGCGGATTGTGTGAATGGCCAAAATCAATAGCGAATTGACGTGTACGGGTCACGGGAAGCATTTCAATATTGAAACTAATGCTGTAATGGAGCGTAAGTTGGAAAGAATTCACCTCTATCTTGAAGATTGTGGCGTGAGAAGGCTCTAAATTCAAGCATATTTGAGAACAAATAATATCGAGTGACTAATAATTTGCTCAAATGTTCTTAAAACGCCAAGAATTACTCAACTTCAAAGGACTTAAACTAACTAAATACATTCAAACCATCCAGACATTTTCAAGACATTCCAGCACAACCATTCATTAATGAAAAATAGATTACAAGCACCCGAACATAATAAATGACGTGACGGCAAACGTGTCAAACTCTGGACGCTCAACTTCTGAATGAGACCCCAAATTGGAGGAACATTACCCCGACAGAGCGCGTTGAATATGCGCCTGTCCCGATCCCGACCCCCCGGACACACACACACACACACACTGGACTCCATTTATTTAATGTACCAGAACAGAACCCAAACGGCTTGTCCCCCGGCATGTTCTGCCCAGCTTTGTTCTCGCATTGTTTTCCATTTGCGGGCACCGATTCACCGATGAATCCCGTGTCACGATGAATGAGCAAAAATGTTCGAACAACAGAATGTCCATAAGCCTAACCAAATGGCCGCGGAGATGGTCATGGATTGGGAAAAAGTGATCAACACACACACGCGGACCTCATCGATCCACAAAAAGCACAACACTTCACGGCTCCGTACTGTCTGGAATGTACAGGAAAACGAAAGAAACCTCTCTCTCTCCCTCCCTCTTGCCGTCCCGGAAAGACAACCCGGCCCGCGCTAAAGAGGGAACATATAAGCCCTAAGGATGTTTTGAATGCAGCACTCTCGGGCTTTTTATCTGTTTCCATGATGTTTTGCTTTTCTGGATTCGGGTGGATTTTATTAAATATCAATTTAGTCGGTCCCGCGCGCTCCTCCGACTCCGTGTCGAGATGTAATCGTTCCGAATGGGAACGATGATTGAATGGCACAAATGATGACGAAGAAGAGGGGAGGGGGGGGGGATTAAAATCGAGTTTAAAGAAATGTTTGCTGGCACTACTGCCGCCACCGGGGGAGGCACGTTATCGACACCGATGAACAATTCCGTACTTAACTAGGCTCTAGACCGTTCGCTTCTAGTCAAGTCGAACGAATTGAGACAGCAGTTCAATGATGTTGCCAATGAGCCATGAATGGTGTGTGCGTGTGTGAATGTTGTGCGAGGTTTTGAGGCTTATGTAGAGCTCAGCCGGGTATAACGACAATGCTTCACAGAGCAAAAACACGGTTGTTAAAAATCAATTGAATGTATCGGATATAATTTTGTTGAAAAGACCTTGATAATACCTTAAACTACATCTCCACCGTCAAACTATGGTCAACTAGAGTCTTTAATAAAGCCAGCGAAAGTTTCTTGAAGTGTAAAATAAAACACAAAACAACATTTAATGTTGGGTACAACTAATGCTTTACATTTTATGAGTAATTTGAGATAAATACAATCAAAATCCAAGTGTTGAACGCTTTGTTGTTGACATTTATGTAACAACAGCTCAATAGTTGGCATCATTTTGTTTTGGATGTTTGATCATATCTGACTTGAAAGCCTTTTTGATATTCCCCTTAAGCGAAAGGAGAACTGAAACTTGTGTAGGTTATAATATTTTTCAACCATTTTCAATGCAATAACTCGCACGAACCAATGAATATGAGTGGCTATTTCATTCCTGGATTATTAATTGCTACACATTATCAAGCATTCAAGCATCGGTCTAGCCAAGTGCTCGGAATAAATATCCAAACAAAAAGCAACACAACTATGTCGTCTCATCTTCAACGCCGCGCTTAATCCCGCGTCCGATGTTCGTTTTACTGTTGACACGGGCACCGGGGCTATCATCCGGTGTGTTGCCGTATCTGTTTGCTTCAGCAATATTGCTAATCAATTTCTAAGCAAAGTATCTCGTTTTATTTCATCTTCGTCATCGAACCACCAACCACAATCGGGTAAACATCGTGAAAGAAGAACAGAAAAGAAAACTGGAAGGAGCGTTTGTACACCCCAAAACCCTCGCGCACTGGTTACGCCCGATGCTTCCCATCATCTCCATGTCGATGCATATAAACCATGCTCAGTTTTCTTAATCCGACAAGTGAATAAGATATATAACAATATTTCTATGGACCATCAAGTCAATAAAATAAAACTGTAATATTAGCCATAAATTGGAATTAGCTAAAACGGTTCCGCCGGTTCCTCCCGGGTGCTTCGGGTCTTGCTCAAACTGGCTCTTGGGGTGTGTGTGTCTTTCTATCTCTTTCGGTTTCCTTTCTTTTATATCCTCTTTATCTTCTTTCAAGTTGGATACTATTTGAACCAAACACACATACACAAGCAGATAGACAGTTTCGAATGTTTCAAGTCGCCATTAACTCCGATACCACAAAACGATGAAGTTGATGAAGTTGATTTTAATTAGCGCACGTCGATAAAGTCGCTTCGGAATTCGAACAAACACACATGCACACACACATTATCTTGGGAAGTTGATGTGAACATTCTGCGGTTCTACTGCACTATCTTAACACATATTGACCTATGTCGGTTGGCGAGGTTACCCAAAGTGAAGCAACCAGAGCAGCAGCCAACGTTAACGCGCGCGCTCTAACGACGACGAACGCATCCAATTCAAAAGGGCGCACACGCAAACAGACACACACAATGGGGAAAACTGACATCTTGACATGAGGTCCTTTTGAGTGACAGCTAGAACAAAACCAAAGGTCGTCTTCGTCCGTTTTTTTTTTTTTTTTTTGTTCAGTTTTTATCATCAGATGTGGCGGTATTTTACTCGCCAGGAAGAAAATCCGTTTTTAAAAGGAATGGATTTTTTAAAGAAACGGCCATCAGACAAGAACTAAACAAAAAAAAGTAAACCAAATTTCGAAGGTCAGTAGGAACCATTCCCTTTTCGTTACATTGAGGTTTTCAGAGGGGTTTTTTGCTCAAGTTTCTTAATACTTTCATCTCGTCGTCATCTACCGAAGCCTCTTCACATTGATTAATTCCATTTGTGAAACTGTTGTCCTCTGCATGGGGTGAGATTGGTACACGGTTGTGGATAGTAAAACACACATACATACACGAACTTTTAACGTTTCTTTTACCCTTGAATCTACCTTCACAAGAGAATATCCTTGTGTTTTTTTGTATTACTCACTTGTGTTTTACCATTAATCAGGAAGACGAGAGAAACCGGATTTTGGTACAAATTGTCTAAATGAGTTGCTGGTTCGTTTTCCCCGGGTTAAGTAAACTTCCTTTACTGCGAGGGAATGCAGAACAGAACACAACCACACCGGTGTTTGTGCTACCTTTCCCCCTAACACACCCTTTTGACGTGGCTTGCCAATCATGCTCGAAGATGATGGTATGGTTTTCTCATCAATATTCATTCGCGCTATGCGCTCGTGCTCTTCATCAATCTCCCCGGGGCTGAGGGCAAGGATCAAATCGTCTCAAGCCCTCTCCGGCTTGATTGAAGGATCGTAAAAAATCCATCCATTGCAACCAACAACAACAAAAACACTTCTTACCAGAAGGAAAGGACTGTGACCAAGGAAAGGGTTTAATACGCAAATCGGAGGAAGTATCATCGCCAACCCGAAAGACGATCCCATCCCCAGATGACGGATGATAATTTCATTAAAATGTAATCTACCGTGAAACTCAATTAAAACGTGCCTACAGACGACGATCGCACGGGACCGGAGGGAGGGGGGAGGGGGTCACCCTAAACTGTAAAACCAAATTGACAAACTTCGATTTTGCTGCGAACTTTCAACTAAAAAAAAAGCAAATCGCACAAATGGCAAATCGCAGTGATGGCATTTTTCCCCCGACGCTCCCTTCTTGCTCTTGTCACACTACCCTACTACCAGCCCTTGATTGTACCATCGCAGGCCACTTTTGAGGCTCGATCATGCATTCATGCGCCCGTGTGTGTGCTTGATTAATCCTCTCCAAAGGTTCTACTTTCCCCGTCGGTCGCATTTTCTTTGATGAGTTGTATCAGTTACCGGGGAAAGGAAAACTGGCCCAATCTTTCGTTTGATCTTTTCGCAAAAAAAAAAGTTTAGCGAATTGCCGGTGCCATGTGACAGATGTCAATCGAAAGATATGCGATCGTGCCGGAGCTTGGACACATCTTCGCTATCGATAAACGTCGATTGACTGGAACGAATCCGTTTTGGAGTAATGTTTGGGAGAAATCTAATCCTTTGCTTGGAATAGAAGCAGCTAGCGATAACGGGTAATATGTTAGAGTATTGTTTAAAATACACTTTTTTATCGTAAACTTTCTATGTGCAGTTTTTACAAAGCTCTATTTTAATAAGGTTTGTTATAGTGTTTGTTTTAATTGTGTTGTTATTTGATTTTTTGTTAAATTAATAGCTGTTCGAGATTGTCATGTTTAATTTTAAACATCATTCGACTTAAATGTTAAATGAAAGATAAATCTTATTCTTTAAAAGGATTAAATTGAGATCTTTTCAATAATTTTTCTTATTCATAATAAAATCTTTATTCGGTCGATCACGAACGTTTGTCGAATTGAATAAGCTTCAAAAATGTTGAATTGTAGCCTTTAAAATCTTAAGATCCTTAACCTTAAACCTTAAGAAAGAAAATGTTAAATAAGCCAAGAGATAAGAGACGCATAAGAGAAACTGAAAACATTAATAAATAAATGCTCCAAACATTGTGCAAGTATGTAGTGTTACGACAAACATACTAGAATAAAGAGCAAAAAAAGGATAAAGAGAAGACTAGATTGAAGAGAAACAAACATGTAAAACATAAGAAAAACAAGTATTAAGAACACATACTAGTAAAATTGATATCAAAGATATCAAAGTTCATCAACAAATAGATCTAAGGTGCAATAATTTGAGTTTGCAACTATCGATTGTAATCTGCTCACCAAAACGAACAAAAAGGATTGAGAAAAGGAAACAAAAATATCGGTTTTTGCAATCAGAATCGGAAAATGTCTTCCCAAAACAAAAAAAAAAGAGTTGAACAAAAAGGTTTCTTTAAGGCAAGACAAATGCTTTATTGCAAAATGAAACACAATCTGTCCATAATTGCAACATGACCTGAGACATCCTTTATGCCTGTTTTTGCAACACAACAAAAAAAATGCCCCGAAAAAAGGTAAAATACGCAATTTGTTGTGCAGAGACAGGAACCATCTCTGGCGTGGGAAAATCCGTTTACTACGCTACGAGAAAGTGCAAAAAACACCCAAAAATTTGTAACAAAATTGAATGAAAGCACAAAAAAACTCGCCCAACAACCTTATTCTGACCCTAACCTTCCTTTTACTCCTTGTAGCCTCTGTTCCTCGCCGTACCATACCATCTCTCGACCCGGGCACTCTCATTTTCTCCTTATTGTTTCTCATAACAAATAACCCGAACAGATCGAACCCCGGGTCACAAGCCCCTGGTTCGAGTATTGGAGATTTATACACAAAAAATGTATATTTATATCCTTCTGACCTTGCTGCACAAGGGGATTCCTGTGTCTGTGGTGCTTTTTGTTTCTTCCCTCTATAACGTGTTGATTTGGTTGAAAGGTCTTTGTCAGAAGAAGACAAGTCTACCAACCAAAAGGAGACAAAAAAGGATGAATAAGAATTGACCGTTTCGAGCGGAACAATGGAATGAAATGGCTGGCTGTGGAGTTTCCCATCACGCTGGAAATAATGAGCCCCCGACCGCCGTCCCTAATGTCCGCCCGCCGATGGTTCCGTAGGTGACCAAACACCATTCATAAACGTGTGTACCTGCTGCCCGGGGCTACGGTTATTCGGTGCGTCATTTCCTGGGATTAGGATGGCACAAGGATGCTTGGCCATGCCAGACAGTCTGGCGCGCCCGAAAAGTCAGAGGCCCAAAACTGCCCATTGCCAGACAACCAGACAGCTTGTCGCCGGTGTCCCGCTGCGAGGGCCTAAAGTCTCTCGAGGTCGTAGATCATCCAGTCTTGCTCAAGCACACACACACACGCACGCACGCACACACAAATGCGTTGGAATGCGTACAAAGAAAAGAGGAAATTTCGAAAGAATGCGTGCCATACTTGAGACGTGCGAGAGGCCCTTGAGGTCGTGAGCCGGGGCGCGTTTCCAGCCAGCCACGATGCCGTCGTACAGCAACACCTACTTTCCAATAAAACGATTTCCGAGCCTGACTGACGGGGCAGGGCGGTGCGCTGGGAATTTGGAAGAAATTCTAACCTAAACTCACCTAAACCACGCTCTGCATAATGACCTGCGAGGCGGAAGGTTCACACAAGCGCTCGCTAACTTTCTTCCCTTTGGAAGATGTTTTTCTCTCGATCTTAGATCATCCAGATTTAGCAAATCGATACTACTATGTGTGGTTGGTGGAGGAAGCAATGAAAAGAAAACTTAATCTAAGACCTTTGAAGCGAAGCAATAATAATGCTGCCGGAGACAATTTTTGCAAAGCCTGCAAAGGTTCTTTGGTCGCCATTGTGTGCGAGCCGCTGAATGGTTAAACGTATGCAAATCCCCTTTTTCGAAGTATGTACTATAATAGCATTGTGTGTAGACGCTTTGTGCTTGAAAAATCCGGGAGTGTGCTGACGTTGACAACCTGTGTCGGAGAAGATGGGAAAATAGGGCTGAGAAGGCTTCTGTGAAGCACCTTGAATTTCCTATAATTCGATTCCACATGTGGTGTATTCTTCTTGGGATATTTGTCTTTTAAATGTCTTTTAAAACGCTACAACTAATATAACAGCAACACCAAATGCTCTCTATTTTAATCCACATAGGCATCAATTCAAATCAAAGCAACAAAACACTGCGCTTGTACAAGCTCCTTTTTGCCAAACTCGCTCGCAACACGACAGGTAAAGGATTGCCATTGGTCCGGGATCAACCATATGGGACAACGGTATCAAAAAGAAGGGCACACACGCTCACAAAAGCACCCGAAAACTGTCTCTCCTCCGACCAGAATGGAGGAAAAACAATACAATTGATTGAATATTTATGCTCCCAACCCTGATTTATGCGCGCACGTCTATGTGTGTGTTTTTTTGTTTCCCGTTTGTCCCGTTTGTTTCTCTTTTATCCCGTCGTTTTTACCCTTTTTTTGGTGCAGCCTGTCACGTGTAAAAATGATGAATGAAGTTTGCAATTACTGTTACGTGCGAACATGCTGGTTAGTGTTCTGGTGAGGAGCTTCCTTCGGTGGTAAGCTTTTGGGTAAAATGCGGCAAAGAAAGCGTGAAAGAGATGGGCAAGGATGCAAGTAGATGTTTCACCTCCCGATAGGCCGAAAGCAATGTGCAACGAAAAATTTATTTTAAGTTTCTTTGTAAAAAGTAGAATGTTTTAAAAATCCAAGGTAAAGTTAAAGGTTAACGTGCTAGAGAATATTATCATGCATGTCTTAAAAATGCAGTTTTATCCTGCTTGTTGAATCTGTTTAAAATGTATTGTAAAATTAAAATAAATTTAAGAGCTATTGGAGATAATGTTCTGAAAAAAGGTTTAAAGGATAAAAAAAGCATTCACGACAGCATATCAGCAACATTGCAATACATTTAAAATAAAGAAAATAAGCTTAAACTTGTCAAAACTAAATAAAACAATACACTATCCGGATATTCGATTATTTCTGATAGTGTTGAAGAAACCATGTGAAACATAGAGGCATATACAAAATAAAAAGCAATAATAGTAGTTTATCAATGTTCAATCTACTCCAAACCCAATTTATTTTATATAGTTCAAACTATTAACGGTCATGATGTGTAAAGTTCTGTGCCTGATTCATCTTAGTTGAATTTCCATGTTATTTAAAATGTTGATAAACAAAGACAGACAAAATGTTTTATGAGACACATAAAAAAATGGGCATAAAGTAAATTTAATATCCTTGAACAGTAGGCAACTAAGTTCAAGCTGTTATGTTATTTCGTCTAAAAATACTAGTTAAACGCCTTGTCTTGTTTGTTAAATTAAAGTCCATTATTTGTGGTTTTGATTAGGTTTTACGCTGCTTCGATTTTACTAGTGAAAATTGTCAAGTCGAAGGTAAGCTCGTCAAATACTTTAAAATTTATAAGCACTACTGAATATTGCTATTTAATACATAATCCATTCAACATTCACGTTTAATTTCGTCACCAGAACCATCATACTCCGTGTCATTTGCCGTGACAGTTTGCACCTCCATTCCGTGCCAATCCATGCCCATTTCCTTTCACGTGTGTTCGTATCGCACCTCTAAGCAAGCATCGCCAAGTGATGCAACCGTATGCACAATGAAAAACAAAAACAAAAAGAAGAATAATACAACTAAACAGAACAAAGCGCAACCCCTTTCCCTCCATTCCATTTCCTCAACAAAAAAGGTGTAAGCGAAAAGGTAATAATCCATTAAACGGATCCGGAAACGAATTCAAACAACCTAATGAGAAGCCGGAGAACCGGCGGTAAACGTGGGGTAAGGGCGGCTGTAAAAACTCATCAAATGCGATCATCCGCAAAAAAATAATAACAACGAAAGTAACAACACCACCACCACCACTAGGCTCTTCCCCTAACCCTGTTGCTTCTCGGGAAAGGGGATAAGCGTTTTGTTGTTGTTGCGTTGTGTGCGTGTGCACCCCAAATGCAACAGAGTGCAGAAAGGGATAACAGCCGCCACCGATGTACCGAATTAAAACAGGAGCAGAAGATTTTGCAAAACTAGATCATCGGAAGGGCTCTTTAACAAAAAAAGGGGTTCAAGCGCGAGAACATTGTCTCGCACAAACAGCATCGAGGAGCGGTGAAGATGGAACCGAAAGGGGTATCACAGGCAACACAGATTCCATCGTGCGGAATAGCTGTACAGACCCCGTACACGACCTTTTTCCGAATTCCAGCCCACCACCACCGAGAGCGCGAGGGTACGGTGGGACTACGGTGGGACTCCTGTTTTGTTCGTTGATTATTTTTGTTCGCTCAACATTGTTATGCTAAAACCCCATATCTGGCACACAGGGAGCAAGGCGCAAGGCTTTGTGCGCTGTTGTACATTGCACTGTTTTGCCAAAAAATCGGTTTTGCTTTCTTAGCTTCCTTTTCTATCTGTTGTGTTGCTGTTGTATTTTTACTATTTATTAAAATTCTTTTCTTTCTCTTCTTTTGTGGTACATTTGCTATGCGGGATTTGTTGCATAAATGCACAAATGACTTCAGGGAGAAGAGAAAAACTTGTTCACAAATGGAGGAGTAGTAGTCCATTATGCTTGCTCCCTTTTTCCCTTGACGAACGAGTTCGTTCTTAAGCACAAGTTCGGCCGAATGTGTTATGTTAGGATCAACAATAGCCCCGGGAATGTTTCCCCCCGTCTCAATTGCAATGATCCTCGAGCTACGGGAATTAGACCACCCGAACAGATAGCCCCGGAGGAAATGGAATGATCTTTTTTCAGTTTTTCATGATTTTTTATGCTATGTAGTAATTTGAACAACGAAAGAGTGTGGGAAGGTAAACCCGTGTTCAAAAACACTCGTAAGAATGTAATAGCAGATAAATCTATGCTCTAAGAAGTTCCACATCTTTTTTACTGGAAAATTTTATCGACAAACTTGAGGTGAACTCTTTGACCTTAACATGCTTCAGTTCTAGAACAAAAACCTTAAACCTTTATGGCACTGTTCAGAAAAAGGATAATAGTTAACCTTTGACTTAGTGCTCTTACAATTTAATTGAATAAGGCGTGTTGCACTACATATCGTAGTATAGCTTAACAGATATACTTGAGTGTCATACTTTGAAAGAACTGTAGCTTACCGACCACTGGCTGGAATTTAATCATACAGTCATTGTCGCCAAAATTAGCTTCTAGCACTTCAATTTTTTTATTTAATTCATCAATTTTTGACAGAGCGTCCCAATGTTTGCCTGCAAGGCGCAAAGTTTTGACATTATGTCGTGTATGTTGCATTTAGGTACCAATTCTCATCTCGTTGAGATCAATTTTTGTCTCTAAGGTATCAATTTGTGACTGGCAGAAATTAATTTAATTTGTAAATTTGTGTTCTAAAATTAGTGAATTTAACTCACCTTGTTTAGATAGTTTAGAAGAAAGAAATTTAAATATTACAACTGTTTTTGCAATTTTGAAAGTAAAGTTGTGTAGATTTAAGTTTAAATTATGCCTTCAAAGTGTATTAAAGTTCTTGACCTTTCCTACAAAAAACTATGAAATTGCAGAGCTCTTTGGTAATGCAACGTTGAAGTTGTCATTAAACTGCTCAAATACCTTGTAAATTTAACATGATAACATGATATTTCTTGAACAAATCTTAGGCATCAGTCTAATTCACTTGTTTTTATGTCTAATCGTGTACAAGGCACTTAGTGTAATATAAAAACATGTATGTTTTTGAAGTTATGAAGTTTTTTATTTATTTTACAACTCATAATGAATTTCCACAACATACACGAATGCGTAGAAACACAAAGAATGTAATCAAAATAGCCAAGAAGAAATTGTTCTTCAAGTTCATCGTGTTCCCAGTGTGGTGTGGTAGCTTTACCTAATCATTCTCCTCCAGACGGGTAGGCACCATAGAGTAGCAAACACACGCATTTCATAGAAAATCTATAGATCCTACGATTACACGGAGCGGATAATTATAAAGATCTTTCTATTTTTTGCAACCTCACCTAACTTCACGATGAAAGCATGCTGCACACTCGCTTGAGTGGAAATAGAAATAAAAGCCCCAGATCAGGAAACTAACGCCGAAATAAACAATGGGGTGTGTTATAATTCGTTGCACAGAAGAGAACAACAACACACACACAGACAGAGCACAGTTCAGTGCGTATGAATAAACCAATGATTCGCTACAGTGCATCTTGCAGAGTATGGCTGTACCACTGCCCTGCCTTCTTTACTCTTGATCTAGCTGCTGCCGATTTCATGATATCATTTGAATTTTCCCGTTTTTTTATTAGGAAACTGCAAATCACTAGAATGGCGGAACGAATTCGTTTGATGAGGATCTAACACACTGTTTTACTGTCCCGATCCCTACTGTGTATCTTTCTTGTTTCTCTGTGCAACGCAGAAAGACCCTACCAAAAAGAGAGCAAAAACACGCATCATTCGGAAAGTGTTTTACTACATTGTTTGTGCCTAATTTAATTATATCATAACCGATCGGGGTCGGCGACGGTTGTTTTACCCGTTTGCAGTTGTGCGTAATTTAGGGAGCTCGTAAATAAACTCTGGCAGAGTCTGCAAAAAAAACACACACATTCAGGCACATCTCCCAGTAGGAAGGTACACTTACCCGGATATTATGCGCAAATGGGCAAAATGTTGTTTTGTTTCTAATTTATTACGTTACAGCGAGTTGCGACGCTGCAGCGAGCTTTGCTCTAAAGGACCAACGAGCTCATATGGAGCGCTGGATATCTTCCCAGACTTAAAGGGATGATCTGGTGAGAATGGTTTATGATCGGTTCTTAGCAGACAGTTGTTAGTTCCTGCTGAAGAAGTCGAATATCTTCCTGTCTTAAGGGTGTAACGCAGCAATAAGAGCGATATTTATGACGCAGCTAAATGGTGTATTTAGCAGTGCATTAGAGGTCCTAAAAATTTCACGCTAAACTTACCGAAACAGATTTATGGTACTGGCTGAAGGAAATGATCTTTTCCAGATATCCTGTTTTTTCCTTTGCCTTCCTTTTCGTCTTGTGCCTTATCGTGGCTGTTGATCTTTGCACAGGGTGTACGGCGGTAACCAACATAAAACCAGTTCAAAGACCGGTAGTTAGTTTTCAATGGTCATCGATTGACCCTTGAACCCTTGCATTCGTCTAAGTGAAAGTGAAATTAAACGGTTCTGTGTGTTCAACAGCAACAAAAAAAAAACCTGGTGGAAAACTGCTCGACTTTTGGTAATTTATACTACTGTTACTGTCCATCCGTTCCAGGTCCATCCATACCTACTCTCCTTTCCCAACAGACACGTTCTACAGGCCGTCTCTGATGAGCTAACGACTTGATTAATTTCTTGTTCTCACCATTGTCGTTCACCTTATACCTAATCCGATGGATTGTTTCCCATAAATCACGCTCCCCCCCCCCCCTTCTCTCTCTCTCTCGCATCTTTTCTCACCCCAGGAAGGTATATGTTGCCCGAAGGCTACCAACTTTCTTCTGGCCAGAAGTTAAATAAACAAATAAACATTGAAGTTTTTTTGTTGTTGTAATTCGGGGGTTGTTCCTTCTGCCTGCTCGAGATGTAGGTAAAGGATGGAATGTTTGATGTGCAGCAACCGTTTGGTGCACACTTTCACCACGAAAAGGGTGTTCTCAGTGGATGCAAATTAGGGCATGATGGCTATAGTGGCATACTGCCTGCCCGGGGCAACAAGAAGCAAATACCCGGTTAGAATGTGGTGTGAAGCTGAGCGCGCACACACAAAACCGACCACCAAGAAGGTCCCCGGAGGGCAAGTTTTTACTTACGGCGGGACGGTGATCCTGGCCAAGGCGCAAAAGGGAAGGGAACTGACAAGACTATGTCAAAAATATTTTTGACAGACAAAACTGGCCGGTCCCGGTGACCCGTACGCGCGCATCTTCAGCAATTTGGTGGCAATACACGGGAACGTAACCAGTTCCGTTCCGGGCTTTGGTTGGGACTGTGCTGGGAAAATAAGACGGGACACTGAGAATCTGGAGGCTTTCATTGGTTGTTGGACAGTGTGTTTAATTAAATTTTATGGACGCTTCATATGGAGCGAAATGCGACGATGTCAGGCCGGTTGGTATCGAATAGAACACTAATGAACCATTCTCCTTCTATTGAGGGAAAGAATCATAGGATCCAGATGGATAGGATCTGGCTCATAAACGTTTTCCTTTGGTAGTGCAATAATTAAAACATTCTCTTTTAGGAACATTGTTGTGTCCAAGCGATAGAGTAACCGTTTCTGCTTGATGAAATGATGTCATAGTACTTTGCAAACTTTTGACTGAGGCTGATCTGATTTAAGAATTGAAGAAAGTTATTTTGAGCAAATTGCATAAATATCAAATGAAACTGGCTTTTTAAACCAACCAGACTATACCATTTAAAGCTAGAGTGATGTCCGATGCCACAAAGGCATGTATTTGCTGGATAATTATTTGTCTATACTTATAGACATTCAAAGGGTTTGGTCATAGAATTTCGATTCTCATTGACCAAAACAATGTAATCAACCAAAAATCTATCTCATATGCGTCGGTTGAATTGATGACACAATTGAGGTTATAGAGTTCCAAAGATGTGATCTGCTTAGCTCAAAGGGTTCGAATGCGACCATAATTGATGTAAATAGAGAAAATTATCTATATGCTGCAGCCTCTGTGTTTCTTGTTTCTCTAAAATGGTCAATTTGACCCCTTATATTTACATGCACATTTATCTCTCTAAAACTGCTTCTAGAAGACCCAAATGTTACAAGAATATTTAATGCAACTATTTGTTGCAGAACATTAGGATCTTAGGTTAGTGCTAAAACGATCGTGCACAAAGATTGGTTTGTCAGAAGGGAAAGTATGGTGGAATACTTTTAAGCCTAGAAGCAGTTGTGTAGGATTTAGCTCTTCATTGAGATTAATGATCTACAGTCTATCAAACAACTGCCATTATAACTCTTCAATATAAGAGTAAAATATTCCCATTGATTTCTATAAGCTTGTTTTCCCGCATAGAACCTATCGACATGCTTTCAATGCACCAGAAAGCACCAAACAAAAGGTTAACCATTATTATTCGTTCACTTAGCAGGAAAACTGCCGCCACGACCGTCTATTGATGGCTAACCAAGCGGAAAATGACGCTCTACACACTCGGGGTCAATTTGTTTCGCAGCAGTTTCCTCGGTTCCCGCACAAAAGCACGCCAACCGATCGAACCTACAATTGTGCAATGTGCACTTTTTTGTGTGTGTGTGTTGTTTATGCTTTTATGCTTCTATTTATGTTTGTACACCTTTCACCGGCTGTGCTTAGCAGTGTGTCCAGCTAAGATGATGTACAACGGACGGTCGACGGGTTTGTGTGAAGTTCGGGGCCGAGAATGAGAATGGTTTGAAGGCAACGCCACACACCCTTGCTGATGATAAATCTAAACGAAAGAAACAAAGCGCATACAATCACAACGGGAATAGATCAATAACATAACAGAAAGAAAAGAGATTCCTCTCGTTCTCTAGTCTAAATGATAAATGATACGATCTTCTGTGCTTTGTGGCAGAACAAACAGACGTTGCCCGGTTTCTCTCTTGCTAGTCGCGCGATCCTTCTGAACCTCACCGAATTTAATCCTCCCTCTTTCCGCGCACCATACTTCCCAAAACAGACCCACCCAGTCACGGGTCACAACCTGATGCCATTTTTTCGGAGCGGCTTCATGCCGGTGCGTACGGCGTTTGACTTCATTTTGGAGTCCTTTTCAAGCGTAATCACACACACACGCACACGCACACACATTCTTTCACACCTTCCGGCGTAGAAACATTGGCCAGCACACAGACAAAGGTGAATCCGTACATGTTGAGTTGAGGGAAAAGGAGGAAGTTGACAACGGAGTATCAAACGCGAGGCGATGGCCGTATGTCTGGTCGGTCTAGCAGAGGTCATAAATCTTCCGAAAAGCTCCTCTCGCTGCAGAGCAAACACATGCTGTCCCTTTTTAACGCCCACAAAGGGAACAAGATCCTCATCCAGGTGAACCTAAGGCCCGTGGAATGTCGTCGTGGTCTGGCCATAATGTTTACTCTTATTAGGACTCCCTCGAAACCATACCCAGCGTTCCTGGTGAATCATTTCCCAGTTTAAAGAAGCGGGCGAACGTGGCAAAAGGAGAGAAAAACAGTTTTATTATCTCATCCAGCCCTGTGTCCTTTTCTTCGTGACGGACCCAATGCCCGGGGTTTCCGCTTGCCTTCGCGCCTTTACACATTCTCTATCTGTCCAATGGCTTCGCTGAACAATGCAACCTTCCGAGAGCCCCTCAAAAAGGTGCCTTTTTGTTTTGGTGCCTCACCAAAGCCAAAGCTCTTGTTCTGGATTGCCGTGTAAAGTTAACGTCGTCTATCCCTTCCCACCTTCCCTAATGATGATGATGATGGTTCCAGCAGGTCTGGCAGGTACCATCGCTGGTGCCAGAGTGTCTGGCCGAGTCAAAAAGCACGCCTGGAGCAATATTATTTCCAGCAAAATACTCGCTTCGACGACGGACAGGCTTCCCCATTTGTGGTGGAACGTCGTTTCACAAGTGAAGGATCGTTAGTCTTCATCCCTTCAAGGGGATTGTCGGGATGCCCTCCAGAAGACACATTCACATCGCGTCCGTACAATTTGCACCTTCCTGCCTCCCATTTTCTTCGGACCCCATTCGATCATCAAGATCGTCATCGCGCGAGCAGGAACAAAAGGCCTGCTGTCATAAATAGTTTTCGCTGTGTGTCGGCGACGGCTGTGTGAGCGCGCGGTCACACTTAAAACGCTCGGTTTTGGACGAGCTGGAAAACGAAGCGTGTAACGGCTTCGGGAATGATTGAAATGATCGATATAAAAACGGCTTTTACCCCCGCACGCGTGTGGTTTTGGTTTTGGTGGAATGGCGAAGCTGGCACGGGCATTTGGCTTTGAATGTTTGATGGCTTTGGTCCATGCCGAGATGATAAAACAAGATGTTTTGGTTGCGGGACTGGCGTGGTAACAATAGCGTGAAGAACTTGGTAAGTAAGGAATCTCTTACACCATTTTTCTTGAATGTGAAAGTGTTGGTATGAGATTGAATTGTTACTAGAGAGTTTCAGGCTAAGTGTGACTCATTCGTGCTGAGGTGGTGCAAAATGCTGGAAGGTGTATGGGTGTTTAATACATCTCGTTGAGCTAGAATACGAATGGATGAAAAAGTTATTCAAAATAAGCAAATTTATTCTATATCTTGAATACACCAAACAGTTTTTGGTTCAACAAGATTTACTCGATCTCATATTGATCGATACAATTTCGTTTGTCTAAAGTTGAAAGGAATTTGTAACTCTGAAACATCAGCTATTAGTTTACTAATTGTGCTGAAGTATTCATTGCAAGATTTTGCATTGTCCTCAAGCAAAAATAAAATAAGATCTTAACATGTTAAGGCGCTAGATTAGTTACGAACCAT
The DNA here is from genome assembly GCF_016920715.1 of Anopheles arabiensis. Taxonomy (NCBI): domain Eukaryota; kingdom Metazoa; phylum Arthropoda; class Insecta; order Diptera; family Culicidae; genus Anopheles; species Anopheles arabiensis. Next base: position 67,353,727 of record NC_053518.1, on the reverse strand, counting down.
TCGTCTTAGACTTAGTTATCTTATATCGGCAAGTTAACGTTTCGTATAACATCTCTTCGATCGTATTGATGTCTTGTTCAGAAGGGAACTCAGAATCTGTTTCTTACCCTTTGGATTAACTTTGCTCTTACCTTCTTGTTTGATTTTACGAAAGTTTATAGCCTTTTACAGCTTTTGGATTATGTAACAGAAAGAGGCGATGAAATTTGCCTGAAAAACTTAATATAGAATGATGCGTAAAACACAGACAAAATGCTGCAAATTCCTTGTATGATTCAATGAATTATGGATTAAGTAAAATCATGAAGAAAAGAATTGCAAAATAGAAGAAATAAAGATGATTTAATTGAAATGAAGTAAAACCTTGAACATCAAACCATTATAAACCATTCTAATTTATCTCAACAAACAAATCTTGGTTGTTCAATGTTCATAACAATGCACATTATGTCCTTTGGAAAGTGTTTATAATCTTTATGTTGAATGTCCCCTATAGTTTTCAGTGAAAATACCTGAAGTTTGAAGCTAAATGCCATATGTCACGAGTGGAAAAGCCTCAAGAACGATCCTCAGTTACATCTGAATAATTGAACAATCTAAACTATTGCAAAGAATAATTGCCTGCAGTGTCGTGTGGCATTCTCGAGTCTGTTTAGTACCTTTGTCTTCCAATTCTTGGACATTCGACCACACAGCTGGTCTACTATGAGAGATGCTTAGACAACGACATCATCCCTTGTTACTCCATTATCCACAGAAATGTCCTTTATTGACAATGAACTTAAATCGAAGGTCACAAATCTTTCGTACAGGATAGAGAGAATGAATGTCCTGAAAGAATAACGTAACAAATAGCAATATAAAGCCAGCCCATCACAACCCAAACAATAGTGATATGTACACACCATTATAAGTTCGATTCTTCATGTTCGAGATTTGGAACAACAGCTTCATTCACAGCGTTGTCATCCCCCCCTCTTGGTATGCTGCAATTTCCTTCAAGTACTTCCACGAATTCTCTAAACTCACTGCGGGTGCTTCAGGTACAGCGTAAAAGCGTTTCTTCCTTCCCTCTAAGATAATGTTTTGACTTTTAACCACGGTTGTAAACGTGTCGCCACGGGAGCCTCATTTCCAACGAGCTGACTTTGGCACACCTGTTAAGAGTTTGTTTCGTTGAACATCTGGACAAATGTGTCCCTCTAGAAACGAGTAAATCTCCAGCCGAGTTCTTGCAAGCAAGCGTCCCTGTGTTTTAAGGGATTGTGCCACACGTGGTGACTTAAATGAACACACCTACAATTTGGCAAGCCTTGCAAACCGAGCAAAAAGTTTTGGTAAAGTTATTCCAAATTCTGTGAGAGAGGAGCTCAACCAACTCAACGTACAAGACAACTGTCCACTAAAATAGACACCATCATCAAAACGACCACACCTTCGATGGCGGGCGGCCGGGCGGGCGGCCGGGCGGGCCTGTACGTGAGTGAGTCGGCTAATTTCGTCTACGAAAGCAAATCCCGAAATAATATAAAATGGTTTGATGTGGAGGAGCAGACGAAGAAAAACAACGTGTTTTGTCAACCAACACCACCACCACCCGGGAAGTTGTGTTTTCGTTCGATGCCCCTTTCTTTTCTGATGCCGCCGCCTCATGTAGTTACACCGCAGAAGGAGGTGGTAGTAAAATATTAAATTATGCATGCACGATTTCGTTTAACTCTTTTATATTTCTGCGCGCTACGTTTGATTGTGTGTAGGTTTGTTTTTTTTTTGTATGCGGCCCGAATGAAGCCGCCGTCCTGTAATGCATTGAACTGCTTGATCCCCGGCGGTTGGGCTCCCCAAGCTCTGCGACTATTTTACACAACCCGACAACTGGCAGAACACAGAAAGAAGAAAAGGAAAAAATCCGAGCCCACAGACCCGCGTGTTAGTGTTATTGCTTTTTTGTAGTTATTATTTATGCCTTTCTTTTATTGGTGATTCTCATTTAAAAGTTCAAAACAAAGACACCGCGCGATCGCGATCGCGCTCGCGCTGGTTTAAAACCTCCCCCTCCCTTTAACAACCGATCCGTGGAGCTGTTGAGTCGGTTCATCCAAAATCCAATCTATCTTTGGCATTCCCGCTTTATGACGCAATCGATCATCTCCAGTTTATTGTTTATTGGATGGTTTATGGATGAATTTCATCTCGAGCCCGTTGCGGGAGGACACTACGATCATCGGGACGGGTGGGCGGATGGGCGGAATTGTGTGAACGGTGAAGGGTGTAACATATATGCTTTAAAACTCAATTATGCTTATGTGGCGGGTGAAAGAAGGAATAGATTTGTGGGGAAATAAAATGAAATTAAGAGAAAAGGCTAAATGATCAAGCAGCGAAAAGATTTGGAGCTGCTTTATTATTTAAAAAAATATGGAAAACTGGTTTCAGTTGTAAGCCTTTCTTAGCAAAATCAGACAAAATTGACGAATAAGTCTGCTAGGAAAAAAGGGTAATTCTATCAGTTAATGTTTCTATCAGCTGTTTCGAATCATTTGCTCAAATCATTTGCACGAAAATTTGACGCTTGCTTCTACAGTTGGTAAAAATAATCTATCTATTTACCTCAAAAAAAGAGCGTTTTTGTGATATTCGGCGCTATTTATTTTTTTGTCTATTTCTAATCTGCTCAAATCTATCAATTTCCTATCGTTTTGGCCAATTATTCTTCGTTGATTTTCGCTCAACTCTGTTCATAACAGTTAAGGTTTCTTTGCATTTGAGGCCATTCTGAGTTAAAATATGATTTGTTTAAATTAGATTTCTTGTATTACATGATTAATTCGAATTTATGCACACAATAGATCGATCACAGCGAGAACAGTTCAGCATTTAAACGCGATGTAATTTTGTTGTTATTGTGAAAGATAAACGCATTGAACGTAATTTTGGGCCGTTTTACATGCATTATCGCAAACAAACCAACCCTTCACGTGTACTCACTTAATCAATTCACCTAAAATTGCCTCATAACTCTCCCACCAAACATGCGGAAATGACGCTCGCCCATCCGAGCCCTCCACCTGTTTTAGGGGAAAACAATCCGCCCAACAATAGAGCTGCATCGACGCAAAATACAACAAAAAAGTCCCCCGCGCCTCTACAATGGAAATACAAATAATCAACAGTGAACATTACAATTATAAATAGTGCTCCCACACCCGCACATAAACTTACATCGACAATAGCATTCGGAATCGTCGCTATTAACCCGGGGAGCAGGGCTGATTGGGTTGATTGTACAATGGAAAAAGATTTTCCCATTCCTGCTGACAAGTGAGTTTGATGCGTTTGATGCGCTTAACGGGGGGCGCGTAGGGCGGAACTGCGTATTAACAACAAACAACATGTAGGGCAAAGGGAAGATGGAAAGAATTAATAGAAAAACAACACACAACACATACACAACACATAACGGCAAGGCACAGTGGACAGAGTGGATTATTATTTTTATTATTCCAGCGTGCCGACGTGTTCTCGTTCCGCCAAAATGCAAACGGGAATGAAAATTACGACAATTGCGACACAAAAAAGGGTTGGTGTGTGTGCGTATGGTTTGATGTGGAACATGCTGGGGATGAAAACATTACCAAAGATTGCCAAAGGTTATGGGTGGGTTTGTGTGTGAAAAAAAAGTAACGCTAAACACCGATTTACACTCAAACAATCGGATTCTGACCAAGCCCAGAATTGTCCACTCGATCGACGGTTACACCTGTTGTTTGTTCGTATATCTCAGGGGATGGGGGAGAGAGCAAGGGGATCACATTGTGTGAAGTTCTATGGAGCATAGAAGGGTTTTGTTAGAGCATATTGTACGATGCACAGGAACAATGCGATCGGCTGGTTAAATATTGTTGTATGACAATGTATATTTTTTACACTGAGGAAAACAATACAAAAAAGCTGATAAATGTATAAAGAAATAAACAAAAGAATTTAGCGAATAAAATAAATGAAACGAAGGTTCAAACATAGAAATAAAACATTTTATAAGCCACAATATAATTAAATGAACAAAACAAACAAAAATAATTAAAACAAATAACTAAATAAAAATAACCAAATAACAAAACAATAATTAAAACGACTCTTTTGAAACCACAAAAAGCAAAGCACAATGGCCAACCATTCCAAAAGCACACATGTAACGCCATAAATCGTCACAAACCGCAGGATAAAATAAGCACATCAAAGCGTTCAACATTTACTTCAGCAAAGTGCATGGATCTTGTGTACTTTCAAAGGAGCTGCATCAGTTTCGCTGGTAAAACACTTGCAGTTCGCATAGCTGACAACAAAATACGCACATCATGCGTCGCCCGGAATCCCACCAGGGACCACACAACGCACTAGAGGACGTGCTTTTGTCCAATTGGATGCTCTCCACAGGACATAACTGTGGTCATAGCGGAGAGAATCCATTTTTCATGAATGGGAATGTGCTTTGTTTTGTTCGCCAAGGAAAAAAAAGAACAAATAGATAGGGCGGCTTTTGGGAATAGAGTGCAAAAAAGATTTATGTCATAGCAACATCGCTTCTTAGCTGCAAAGACTTTGAGTAATTAAGGGTTAACAACTAAAATGCAACTAAAATTATAATTTATAACAAATTATCATTTCATCAAACTGTGGAAAATCAAACAAGGGAATTCATTCATTATGCATTTTATTTCACACAACCATTAGAGTAGCACAGAAGACTTCCTTTCTTACTACAACCCATTCATCCATTCATCCATTTCATCGGCCTGAAAAATATCATTCATCCGCTCCGAAAGAAAAGCTCCAATTTTGAAAGCGCCCAGAAACAAACAAGCACTACAGATAATAAACCAAGGCTCTGCAGAAAAATGGGACAAACAATTTATTACAAAAATAATGAAAATACAGCACACAAAACCCATACACATCTAGCTTCAAACGATACTAGCACATCACACACGCACACAAAAACAATATGCTCCATATAAAACTCTGCAACAAAGCACACAGTGAATAGTGTGTGAAGACAGAAACCGTGTGCGCATGTTATTTTACAAAGCACAAGACTTACGGCTCTACTGTGTCTGTGTGTGCCAGCAGTTAGATCGAAGAAAGGATCCCTTTCTTCTGCCACACTCAATGGCAACACACTGGATGCATTCAATGTAGCAAGACTGCACACAGAGACGGCAGCAGTGGTGCATCCCTTTCGGGAAAAGGTATGAAAGCTGCATCTCCCCCCGCAAAAGACAAAAGTCCCAACCGGGTTGCAATTGTGAGCCTTCAGATCCACAGAAACACAGGCCCCACCCAACAGCTCGTTGTATAATTCCAGTGCCCAAAGACACAGTTCGCTTTGTAAAGCCATTCTGTGTAAAAGATTTCAACTCGTATAGAATGGGTGATATCTTTATATCTTTGGCATAATGTTCTCTCCTCACACATGTCCTTGTGTGCATTATGCTTCATTCTGCACTGTAAACAACCATACAACCATGGGATTTGCATTGAGTTTTTGTGTGTGCACTCCCTTTAGAATCTGTCACCAATTGTGTGTGTGTGTGTGTGTCTGTGTTCATTCGTGTTGCATATATACTCCTGTGTTTGTGCAATTGTGGCACAAACTGAGGGCATTTTATTCTAAAACAATCTTTCAATTTATTCCTTTACTCAAAACAGGACAGACATACGTTAAGCATACAGAGCGATACATTGTACGGAATGGTTGCAATAAATGGAAAGCAGTTTGTAGTTCGCATTCTTCACAGCAAATGTGTGCACTTGTATTCTGTCCTCTTTCCAACCACACTATACCAGACAGTATGTCGCCAAGGTTCGGTACATTTTTATAAAATCATGAAATATACCTTTCCTGCGTCACAAAAACCGACATTTTCAGAAGGAAATAAGCATAAGTTTCTTCGTGTCATGGACGCGGGCACGAGACATGCAAGCGTCCTATCCATACCTTTTCTATTATGTGCAGAATAGACAGAATGTCCTTTTGCTTTTGATTATATTTAGAAAGAAGGTAAAAGAAAAGTCCACGACGGGCACACACGGGCTGAAAGCGTCGGTGTTGAATGACTAATGTGAAACAAGATAATTTATCTTATTTTTAATTCCTTTTTGCGCGAATGCCATTAGGAGGCTGTGTGTATGTGTCATTCAAAATGTGTAGTGACATCATGCTGAACTTTTAATCATGTCAGACAGACATTCAACAAAGACATGTAGGATGTATTTAGTTATCATATTTTTAGAAATGGCAATAAAAGGGAGAGAAAATAAATATTTGTCACTAAAACAGACTCAATACAGACTCATCTGCATTCATACACCCAATCAATCCACATTATTCTTGATAATTCTTGATATATGTACAGAAAATCATTATTGAGATGTGCAAGTTTGGAATTGGCACATTTAGGCTCAGGAAATTATATTGATGTTAAAGAATAAGAGTTAAAATTAACAGTCGATTTAGCGATTAAATGAAAGCAAACGTAATGTTTAGCATGCTTATTTTTTAACATGTGTAGAAACTAGTGACGGGTAAAGATGGCAAAAATCCGGAGTCGACTGCGATCCGACTCCGGAAGGTAGGTCTGCCTAGCATTATCAGAGTCTTTCGGAATCGTCCGGAGTCGCCTGGAGTCGCTTGGAGTCACCCGGAGTCATCCGGAGTCGTCTGGAATCAGTTCGAGTTGGAGCCGACCTTCGATACGGAGTAGGCCTGTATATGAAGTGCACGCGCAAAGTGAAAGACAAAACACACAACGAAATGAAATGCTTGATCACAAGCACATTACACTGGACGGTTCCTGTTCAATCCGACCGACTTCAATTCCGGTCGACTTCGATCGACTCTGGACAACTTAGGCTCTAAACGACTCCGGGTGACTCCAGACGACTCCGAACGACCTCGGATGATTCCGGACAACTCCGGCTGGAACTAGAGGTTCTCATTTTGCCGAAGTCGGAATCGTACTAACAATAGCTGGAGTCGGATCGGAGACGTGGATGCGCTCCAAAGAGCACATCACTGGTAGAAACTATCTAAATATGCGGTTTCATACGTAGAGATGCTCTTAAAATACTACTGAAAGTTCGCATAGCAGAACAAACCATTTATGTAACATTTATCAATTGGGGCTGTGTAATTTCCTATATAAAACGATATCAATAACGCTATCACTCTAATGCACTTATGTTTATTTACAGACAGTTTGAGTTTCAGATTGTTATTCTCAAAAAAAAAAAATTCTCGTCACAGGGCTTCTCTAGCCAGCTCAACATCGTAAGCTTCAGTTCCAATCACGAGCGTCCCTTTTCTTTAGTGTTAATTATTTGTCCAATGCAGGTTGAAGCAAATCAATAAAATATTACACGAATTCAAGCAGTGTTGAATTTTACAGGGTTGAATCCCTTTATCATCATGATGAACTTGCTTGAGTAGCCCTGTAAGAATAAGTTGATAGCAAGGACTGAATGTTCGATGTCAAAATAACGTGTCAATCTGTTAAATCGAATATTTATCCGAGTCATTTATAGTAATAATAAATGTTATGTATTCTGTTTCTTTTTTAAATTTACTCTATAATTATAGATCAACTGTTATTTTGGATCATTTACCACTGTTTTTCCATTCAGCTTAGAGTTTATTCAAACAATTACAACGAAAACACAAGAAACACAGTGCAATATTTAATACCAATTGATCGGCTGACGCATTGTTCAGCGAGCATTTAACCCTCCGAACAATGCATCTGCCCACACACATAGCATATTACACATTCGATCTCCACCGAAGATTATCGTACTTGACCGAACGGAAAAACCTATTATTTCATCTCCTCTCCCATCCCACAACCAAAACATTGAAACCGTTTATGTTGATGTTTTGTGTGTCCAAAGGCCGATATACAGTCCCAACACACAAACCCAGCCAAAGCACCGACGACAGCGCGAGGAAATGAACGCATCATTCACGCAAAACGCACGCAAACGGGGTGAGCCTGGCGCTCATTGTTTGCGCTCCATTGTTAGCACTCCTGTCGTCGTTGTCGTTGCTGCTGTTGTGTGGATTTTTCGTCGATTGAAAAGTCCGCTTGAAATGAGATTTTCCCCTTTTCCCATACACCCCCGTGTTTTCCGGTAGGTAGCCGGTGCACACGGTGTCATTGAACCAAAAAGGGGCGACATGCCAACCTGCCAGAGTTTAGTAGAGACAGTGTCCGGCAGCACTTGCATCGCGATAACAACGAGAGAGCGCGCGCACCCACAAACAATGGGGGACAGTGAGTGGGATGCCCCCATGGGACAACGATCAATTTCCTCCCGCGTTTGGGTCGGTCAACAAGTGGCGAAGTGTGTGCGTTACACGGGCAGCGGCACATGGGAAAGACACAAGTGACAAGTGCGATAATGTGTTTATGCTGCACCTATTGAAATTTGCGTCTGCGCTTGTACAGGAGAGGGGTAGCCGTTCGAGGGGGATTGGTAATGTTTATTTAATCGGATGTACGGGAATAGTCGTGTTTGGGAAATAATGCGTGAATGGTTATGGTTTAGTAATGGGCATCTGGAGTTGTGCAAATCTATCAATCTAGCTTGTAATTCAAACATCGTCAAAATATAACACATACAAACATCTATCGCCCGAATATCCGTAGCTATTCCTATTTTAGTCTTATTCAATAGCTAAGTTTCTTAGAATCATACCATACTGGGCTTGGCCATCCGTGAGCCACTAATAGACTTGGCATGTATCGATACACTTTTTGAATAACCCATAGCAGGAAATTAATCAGTCTTGTGTCTAGATTAAGCCCGTGGAAGGGTCGTACGAAATGACGACTGTGTTGCGGGTATCTTCTGCTGTTTGGCATAATCGTACTACATGCCGGCCCATATAGGCTTTCTAGACTTAAGTCATTACTACGCAGCCGGATAGTCAATCTTTGCTACTGGCGGACAGTCCATTCTAGGATTGAACTCATAACGGGCGTGTTATTGCGTCGTTGGAGTTGACGACTCTACAACGGAACTGCCTCAAGTGGTCACGGGTATAAGGATTCCATTTCTGATAGTAAATATTCCTGTTAACTCCACACAACTTTATGAAAAGATTCTGAAATACTAATACCCGTATCAGATACTGTTCCATATGGTATATGATTTTTCGTTATATTGCGTTCAATAACTACATTATACCAAACGCATTACTCCACAATATCTACGACTAACTTTCGTCAAAGATATTGCTTAATTAACTGCAATTTGCATTGTTGACTCTTCCACTTGCAGTACCTAAATGAAGCCGTACCTAAAAGATTATTCGTTCAACTGTCAGTTGTCTTACAAGTTGCTGACCAATGAGAAGCCAATCCACCGAAAGCTTTGATTCAAATGAATTAACAATCAACAGTCTTTCCCATTAGTTACAGTTTTTATCAGAATTTTTATGTTCTGTCCGAATAAAACAATGTTATTAAATTAAATTTAACTACATTTAACAATTAACAAAATGTGTGCAAAAATCTGTTTAATTCTTTAAATTCCTATTAAAGAAGCCAGTTATAGACCAATACCATTTATATTTCAATTTATATTAATTTTGGTAAAAATCTGGGTATATGCTGTTCCACAACAATATAAAATTATCTCATATTTTAATAGAAAAATATACCTGAAATTTTCCCAGAGTAATCAAATGGGCTAGAGTTGTTTTCTAATTATCAGAACAATCACATCCTTTGCATTTCCACCGTTCCATCAAACAACCTGAAAAACAAAACAACCATTTCTTCGTCATTCTACGTAAAGTTCTCGTTTTTCTACACACACACAACCCCACACACCTAACAAACCGTAGCAGATCGGTTTCTTTGATCGGCGGAGCACACGCGAAAGCATCAAAGTACATTCTATTGTTTGGCGGTGTTTGGCTGTGGCGAAACAACACTAATGCACACCGAGTAGCAAGCAAGCAAAGGAGGGAGGTAGCATTATTATTGGTTCACTCCACGAAAAAGCAACCATAAAAATGGCTCGTTTTCCAGTTGATGTTTCTCGTAATTATGCTAAGTGAAATTTTCCGCCAGCCAGCGATTGTATGACGCCCGCGCGATTGACTTCATTTTACGCCAACCCGGCTCTACCTTTGTTGCCTTGCCCCTCTTTATGAAAGCTGTACATTTCTGCGAAAAGGTAATTCACATTTGATTTACACCTGTTAGGGCTAGAGAGAGCTGGATAGTAGACTGACTCATTAGTATGTGTTTTTTTACAGTAAGTTATACTAATGAGACGCCGCGATAGTAAAAGGAAGCAAAACTAGCCTAAAAATGCTCATTAAATTAGAGAATTTTGTTTTATAAACTTCCCCTGTTCAACACCCATACAAAACACACATCTTTGATCCTTTCATCCATGCATTGCATTTGAAAATTGCACCTTCACGCTCTCCGCCATCATCGCCATCAATGGTGCTGCCTGCTGAATAGCGCACAACATAAAACGACGCGTTCAGCCGGAATAACAGCTCGAGCGAAAGAGGAACCAGAGACGAATGCTGAAGCACATTTAGCACATTATCAATTTCAATGCGAAGGTGATAACCCGTCGCATGGCCTATGAATGCAGCACATCACACCCTGCAAAACACACGCCAAAGCCTTTTCTCCGTCACTGCACTCGAAAGAGTGCCCGAGCAGATGTGAATGCATCGGAGCGATTAAAACATACTACCACACTGCATACAGCTGGTACGGGAATGTAAAAAAAAAAAAAGCAAAATACTAAATGAAGATCAACCGGGGACATTTGCGCGTGATATTTTCCCTGTATCCGGCCCGAAGTAAGCGCTTTCCCAGCGCCTCAGTCTTGTGAGCTCTGTCGCGTTTATTAGGAAAATTTGTCACCTAAGGTGAATGCCAATTAGTGCAGCTTTTTCTCTTCCGCAAGAAGGAAGATAAAAGAACATAAAGTCAATCTCGGCACGGTTCTGCTGCGTTTGTTGCTTCAAGAGG